>NW_027052712.1:37074-52074 GCF_011386835.1 Chrysemys picta bellii
TGAATTGTAGGTGTTTGTTATCTAAACAAACACTGGCTAAATACTTCCTTAAGGATTATCCTTTGGATGAGTGGATTTGCAGAAAACCCGCCCCAGGATACTTTAAGTTAGGGTGACGAGATAGCAAGTGTGAAAAATCAGGACAGGGAGTGGGGGGTAATAGGTGCCTATATAAGAAAAAGCCCCGCAAAATCGGGACTGTCCCTATAAAATCGGGACATCTGGTCACTCTACTGTAAGTGGCTGAGTGATGGGTGCCTCTCAACATTTTCAGAGGCTCATTTAGTCCAGGTGAGATCCCAAAAGTTCAAATGTGTATTCATAACTTATCCAGGCTTGTGCAAATGCAAAATGGGTCTGGCAATTACTAGAGCAAGCTCCCAGATGAGATTTCCAGTACTTCCTCCTTTCAACCAAGCCAAACAATACTGTGCGAAGGAAGAGCTAGGAGCTCAGGAACGATTTATCCCCCACATACATCACTGCACAACATTTACTTACCTTATGAAACTTTTTAATGCTGAAGTAGATATAAGACAAGTTTCATGGTTTTAAGTGTTTAGCATGGTACTAGCTAATTTGAATCTCTGTTTTCACACTAACAAAATGAACTTGGGATGAAATCTTGGCCCCACTGAAGTCAGTGCAGAGCTCCCATTGACTTTAAATGGGACCAGGATTTCACCCTAGTTCTTTAAAATAAAATAAGGAGTGGGGGCGGGGGGAAGGTAAAGGTTTTGGATTACACTTTGTGGTCAGGTGTTTATTATAGTATTGATTTGCCTTAAATAGTGTTTTCCCAGCCTATCATAAGCAAAGTGAAGCCCCAGCTCTTAAAGACCCACTTCCTGCCACTGATGGATAAATTGAAGAAAAAAGCAGCAATGGTTGTATCAGATGAAGACCATCTAAGAGCAGAAGGCAGAGGTGACATGTCTGAAGCTGAACTGCTTATCCTAGATGAGTTCACCATTTTGGCACGGGACCTCTATGCCTTCTACCCTTTGTTGATTAGATTTGTGGACTATAACAGGTACGTGGAAAAAAACAACGTAGTGAATCCTTTCAAAACCTAGTTACGTTTCTTAATACTTCATTTTCTGTCTTGATTATGTTCTACACTGAATATGAATAACTTTTCTTCACACAATCAATTTTAAAGTGACATTAACAGTACCTTATTGCAGACTTACTGCATTTTTAGGGAAGGGATTTGGAGAAAAATCACAAAAAATAATTTCCCGTTGCATTTTACCTGGTATTATAGGGAAACTGTATTCAGATGTTGAAGTAGGGCATCAAAAGGCCACTCTAACATAAATTAAAACACATGCACGTAGTTCTGCTTTTTTCCTGGTGATATCCTGTTAAAAATTGATTTAAAAGCAAAATGTTAAAATTGCATTATCCAAACCAGAAAGGATCATTGCCAAGATTTTCTCCTTCTTGTTACCTAATTTTAGGGCAAAATGGCTGAAAGAACCCAACCCAGAAGCAGAGGAACTGTTCCGCATGGTGGCTGAGGTATTCATTTACTGGTCAAAATCCCATGTAAGTAAATTCTTACAATTTTTATTTTACTGTGGTTTTCTTGGAAGATGGGTCAGTTATTTAACTAAAAGCAATGCCCATCCCTTGAGAAGGAGGTGCAAGTGGTGCATTGCCCCCCGCCCAGGTAAATTTCCTTTTTTTCTTTAACAGTATTCTGATTGCTTTAACCGTATGACACAAAAAGGATAGATATATACTGCAATGCAGTATAGCTCTACTGATGCATCAGTCAAACAGTAAATCAATTATATTGGATCATACAGGTGGGTGTGTCGTTCAAGCAAAACTGGTTGTGGGGGGACCATCATGGGATAATTTGTCACAATCCTACAATGTGTGGGGAAGCCAATTCTGATTGCATTACTTGAGGTTTCCTTTTGCAATGTTCCAAGATGGACTCAAACACAGTTTATCCTCCTTGCTTATAAATCACCATTGACACTTTTTTTCTGGCTATGAGGATGGATCATACTTTCTCTGTTCAGGCTGGCATTATTTTCTCCCCATTAATCAGATAAAAGTGCTTCATCATGAGGAGTTTGCCATCCTCTTTTTCTTGTAAGATGCTAAACATGTTATTGCTTGTAGCCAGTCTCTTCCACTTGAGAGCTGCGAGGCCTACAAGCAGTCCTAATTTGGGTCTCTGGTTTGCTACCAGTAATGATCTTTGAATGGTTGCATGAGAAAACATACATAATGATGGAGAGGGGTCTGTGGACAAGGAGGTGTGTATGGCTGTTAATTTCCTGCCACTCCTGAAGTTCTGTGAAGTTGAAGAAATACAGTGATGTCTTGTAGTTCTATGACTATATGTATTTCTTCACGAGAACTCGTATTTCTTTCATAAGGCTCTTGTACAGATGGTCATTACTGAGTTCTTGCCACCAGCCTTATATTTTTATTTCCCCCTGCACTCCTTTCTTTGTCTGAATATGTAGCTAATCAGTTAGTATAAATTGATGCAACTCACCATGAAATTGTAAAATCTATCCACCATAGCTGGATATCTGGCCTCCTTCAATCTATAGGCATGGTTGTGATACAACGTATGTAATAGAAGAGTCTTCAGTGAGACTGGCAGACTTGAAATCTAGAAGTTCTTTGAAGAGAATGTGTAACTTTACTTCCACTGACTTAACGCTGCATTGCAGATTTCTGTTTCTTTAACAGAATTCAAAGGAAAGCATTTCACTTATTTTGCCATTTCAGTAACTGCTCTGCATGAGAAGGTGTCTCACTGAAGCCAATGGGAGTTCTGTGCACAGAGCAGACAGACAAATAGCTCAGCATGTTTTAAATCAGGGTTATGCTCTGAAAAGTAACTTTAAAAGAAGTCCTGGCATTCCATGTTTGCCTCTTGGGGCATGTCTGCACTGCAGCTAGACACCCGCGGCTGGCCTGTGCCAGCTGAGTTGGGCTTGCAAGGCTCAGGTGGCGGGGCTGTTTAATTGCCATATCGGTGTCTGGGCTCGGGCTGGAGCTTGGGCTCTAGGACCCTGTAAGGTTGGAGGGTTCCAGAGCTCAGACTGCAGCTTGAGCTGGAACGTCTACACTGCAATTAAACAGCCCTGAAGTCCAAGCCATGTGAGCCCGAGCCAGCTGCCACAGGCCAGCCATGGGTGTCTAACTGCAGTATAGACATACCCTTGGTGACTTCTAGCTGAGATTCACTAAATTGCAAGTTAGGGGATTTCCTCTTAATGCCATTCCTGTAAAACGTGTCCTGGGATCTCAACCTGGGTTTTTTCTGGCTTGTACACCAGCACCAGCAACAAAGATTGTGCATTAAGAATTAAGCTATGAACTTCACTGATGATATGTGCTTTAGAATAGAACACAGCTCACGATGTGTGCAAGAGTAAAAAGCAGTAAAATTACTAAAAGAAAACTGCCAATAAAATAAGATGAGACTAAACACTCACAGGGAATAGGCGAGTGAAGAAGTGTCATCTTTATGTAGTTGCATTTCCCTCTATAACCACAGTCCTGCAAGTCTGAGGGTAAGTCTACACTTACCTCTGGGTCCAGCGGTAATCAATCGATCTTCTGGGATCGATTTATTGCGTCTTGTCTAGACGCGATAAATCGATCCCGGATCGATCCCGGAAGTGCTCGCCATTGACGCCGGTACTCCAGCTCGGCGAGAGGAGTACGTGGCATCGACGGGGGAGCCTGCCTGCCGCGTCTGGACCTGCGGTAAGTTCGAACTAAGGTACTTCGAATTCAGCTACGTTATTAATGTAGCTGAATTTGCGTACCTTAGTTGGAAGTGGGGGGTTAATGTGGACCAGGCCTTAGTGATAGTATTTTACTATTTCTGTACTTAGAGGTATTTTAACTAACATTATCTGTGAAGCCCACCAGGCACAGCCTAAATACCTGTTCAACAATTAGGCGCTGAGTCAGCGAAACATATAAGTATGTTAATAACTTTAAACACGCCTGTTAAAAGGGATTGCTCACACGCTTAAACTTACACACATATTTAAGTGCTTTGCTGGATCAGGATTTTAGATAGAGGTACTCTAGTGATGCTCACTGTAGAAAAACCTAAGATAGACAGAATTACCAGTATGATAATATGTAGGCAATTATTTTTTATCTAATTGTGATACTATTTGCATTTTATGCCATTCCACTATGTAAATGTGAGGCAACAATCCTTTATCTAATATAATTCATATTTGAAATGGAAACCGGATAAGTTTACGCTTTATTGTAATCTGTCAGAGTTTTCAAATGTAAAGGCTTTTGATTGAGTTTAGAAAGTTTGTTTGCCTGCAGGTAAGCAGTGGAGTATGGCAAAGTCATTGCCATCAGTAATTGATTTTATGCCTTGGAGGTTTGCATCAAAGTTTAGCTAGGTTAGCTTGTTATTTTATTATGTGGCAAATCATTTAAGGTGTGCAAACTGAACAGCATATTTTGTAAAATCTTTTTATTTTCAACTACAATATTTGATGTAAAACGAACAAAAATAGCTAAGGTAAAATATATAGAAGTTTTGCTATGGTATTTTATAGTGCTTAATCAAGGCTACATGATTTTTTCAATATAAACACTTTCTAATATTTGAATTCAATACATGTGCAATTACTAGAATTGGTTGGGAAATTTTCAATGAAAACATTTTTTTGTTGGAAAATGCTAATTTGTAAAAACTGAAATTTTCACAAAGATGCGTGTTCTGAATCAAGAACAGAAGGGACTTGAACCTGGGTGTCTGATATTTCAGAGTTGTGCCATAATCACTGGGCTACCAAATATTCTTCTTTCTTGCTCTGTTTTTCCAAAGGGTCTTGGTGTTGTCCTGGTGTAGAACAAAAGCAAATATTGAAACCTGAAAAGTTTTCACAAAATACTCCTGTTTTCCAGCCAGCCCTAGTAATAACATTGTATTTTTATATCTACATAGTTCAAATCTGTCATATCATTAGAGCTTAGAGAATAAAGAGAACAATTTTGTGAATACTCACACGAACTTTAAAATGAGTTTACTTTGGCTGTGCTTGCATCCATTTTTGTGCTCACTTCCTTTGATTGTTTGAGTGATCAAGTTTCACTCTCCTGAATGCTCACAGAGTGAATTTGGAAGCTTACATACTCTATCATTCACACTAATAGTGTGAGATTGCCTCCCCGTTGTACAAAATACTATCCAATGTTCCAAATATCCCTCACTAGAGTCATGGCACAGAGTTAATTAAATAAGTTGGATAAAGATCTGATGGCAACCTACACAGCTTGGACCATGTATACATATGCATTTATTTAGTAAACACAATGACTTTGTGTGAAAGTCACAAGACAAAATTAAATTTAATTTCGGCACTCGGGTTATATATTTTACAGTAATCAGACTTTTTTGGCAGGATGTTTGGAGCCAAACTTAGTGTTGGCAAGAGTAGAAAGTGTTTAGTTTTCTAAAACTCCTTAATCCTGTTTATATGATGCCTCTCTATCAACTGATACCTCTACAGGAGATTAAAAGACAAAGTGGCTTTCTTAAACCTTCCAAATTATAAAAATTACGCTAGTTCAGCCAGAGGACAGAAGTAAAACCATGTGGTTTATGTCAAGGGTTCTAGACCTTTTTCTCTCTGAGGCCCCCCTTGACATGCTATAAAAATTCCAGGGCCCAGTGGGGGGGGGGGAACCTCAGGGCAGGGGCCTTGGGCATAGGCGTAGTTTGACTTCTGTTTTGGGAGGGCAGGGGCCAGTGGGGCTCGAGCCACTTCCGCATGGTGCGGTCCAGGGTGGGAGCGCCACCTCCACCCCCTGACTCACCTCATCAGGCCACCCAGCCTTTCTGGGTTGGGGGTGGGGGGAGATAAGCAAAAATTATAACTCAAAGTTGGGGGGCTTAGCTTAGAAAGTTTGAAAACAGCTTAGGGTGCAGGGATGGGGTAGCTAGGGGCTGTGTGCAGGCATGGGGGTAGCATACGGTGCAGGGTCGGGGTAGCTAGGAGTTGTGTACACATCGGGTAGCTGTGGCTAAGTTCCCTGTAAGCTGCATGGCCGCACAGCAGCCTATTTAGCGCCGCACAGGCACTTAGGGAATCCGCCCGGGGACCTGCCGGGGGAGGAGTGCCCCTCCTCTGACCCCAACGCACCCTGCAGCCTGGAGCGGCCCCGGACCCAGCTGCAGCTGGGTCGGGCCCAGGCGCAGCCCATCCGGCCCTCCCCCGGCCCGGACCTGGTGGGTCCTATCCTGCAGCCCCAACCCTCTGCCCCAGCCCTAAGCCTCCTCCCATAAGAACCCCTCAGCCCCACCCCCGCCACATGAATTTTATGTGCACCAATATGAAGGTGACTTGTCACACATCACCTCCATATTGGTACACATAACAAAATTCATTGTGCACATGGGTGGGAAAAATTAGAGGGAACACTGGCTGTGGGTGCAGAGAGGAGGTAGCTAGGTGCTGTGTGCGGGCAGGGGGGTAGTTCAGGGGGCAGGGAGGGGGGTAGCTAGGGGCTGTGTGGAGGGAGGGCTCTCCTGCGGTCCCTGTTCCTGGAGGGGTCTGCCAGCCACAGAGCCGGGTCTCCCCACCTGGGTGGCTCTTACCGGCTGCCTTTGCAGGAGCAAATGGGGCTGAGAGCTGAGGAGCAGCTTCAACCTGGAGCACCAGCAGGAGAAAAGGGAACGCTGCTGTTGCCTGCTCCATGGCAGCAGCCAGAGCAGCAGCTGTCCCGCACTACCTGGCTCCGGCTTCCCACCTCCGACATGGCCAGGGGGCGGAGAGAGGCGATCAGGTGGGGGGGAGAGGTGTGGAGCTGCCCCCGGGACTGCCGTGCTCTTGCGCTGCAGTTTGGGGAGAGGGCAATGCCCTCCATGTTCCCAATTCTGCCCATGGGCTCAGGGCTTATGCCCCACAGGGAGCACCAGGGCTTGGGGATTCAGCCCAGCGCCTACCAGCTTCAGCCCTGTGTCGGTCGCCAGGAATCGGGGACTGGGTTTCAGCTGCAGGGCCCTGCAGCCTCCTTGAAAGGGCTCGCGGATCCCGGTTGAGAACTGCTGGTTTATGTGATTCATCACAACTAACAGCTGGAATTTCAAATATCCACAGTGGGTTGTTGTTCACAATGAAAAGTGCATTTAAAAAACAACCACCACCAAAAAACAGAATTTGTCAGTTCAAGAAGCTGGTAATGGCAGTCTTATTGCATATGTGAAAAGGGACAAGTTCAAGTTCAGTGAGTCATGTTATTGAAATATTGTGCTCAGATGTAAATGTTAATATCATGTTGGAAATTATATTTACTTAGGTGTTAGAGAAAAAATATTGAAATTAAAGCTCACTTCAGATATAAAAATGCTCACTTCATTTATACAAATTAATTATATTGCACAATCAGATTCTTCTGCACAACAATAGTTTCTGAAGAGCTTTCTAAGCACTGTGGCTAAAATTTCAATCGTATCTTTTGACATCATTCGCTCCTAGTAGTTCTTTGCTTTCCTTCTCTTTTCCCTAGTAGATTTTCAAAGATGCACCAGACCCTTCCGAGAATAAAAATACATCTCTTTCATTTAAAAGGGGATGTCTGTTTGTAGATCCACTTTATGTTCAGAGTGGATAAAAATCTGAGATTTGTGCAATGTAAATAATGCCAGAATTTAACACATTCTCAAGAATCCATTAAAAACGTAGAGACTGTAACTTTGTGGAATCTACAGAGTTCCAGTGAACCCATATTTATCATTTAAGACTTGTATGGACAGATTTCTCACATGTAATAAGTGCTTTTAACTGAAATCTCCTTTCTAACATTTCAGAATTTCAAAAGGGAAGAGCAGAATTTTGTGGTACAGAATGAAATCAACAACATGTCTTTCCTTATTACTGACACCAAATCCAAGATGTCTAAGGTACAATAAGCTGCAAAATTTAAATATTGTTATCCCATCTTGCTTTCTCTCCTCTTAGTGTTTTAGCTTTGTAGATTTTAATGGCAAGTGTCCGCATTTATAACCCCTTAAATTCAATGTTCCTGCCATTTATGATGGTCCTTCCAGTAGTGATGAAGATGCACTGTGCTGCTGCTATTTGCTTTGGCTAGAGTGGATGGAAATATCAGGTGTGCTTAAAGGCCATGTGATTATTATATCACTGGCTGCACATACCACAGTAGTTGATCCATCTTCTTTACTGGTGTTGGACCTAATCCTTAATTGTTTTGCACTTCAACATCCCATGGAAGTCCACACGAGTTTTGGGTAGGCAAACAATGCAGGATCTGGCCACTGGTGCATGATGGAATGCAATTGTGCCTACTACAGTGGGCAAAGTGTGTGTGTGTGTGTGTGTTCCATTTCTAGAGTTATTCCCCACTATAATTACAGGGAATATCTGTAGTTACTAGGATGAAGGTAAGAGAGAGCAGGCATTTCAGCTGGCCACAGCTTGGAGCAGCCAGACTCGGTGTGGGGAGGGGAGAGAGGGAGATTTAGAAAGATGGTATAATGCCTCCTTACCTTCCCCAGCCCTTGAGTCCTGTGCTGAGCAGAACTCAGAGAGACTCTTTGTCCCTAGCATAAAGGACATAATCCCTCATCCTTAAAGGCATAAGCAAATCACTAACTAGGGGGATCAGGAAAATCAGCTCATGGTGCAGGAGATAGAGATTTTTCCAGGGCCAGTTCAAGGCTGTGGAATGAATTCCCACAAACATCCCAGCTTTCTGGTCCAAGTGCAAGGTTCACTACTTTGACATGGTCCTCAATAAAAAACATCTACAATACAGTAGACATCACATTTTTTAAAAAAATATTTAAACACTCCTCCCCATCAAATAAAACCTCACATAATTTTCCCGAGAGAGAAAATACGGGGAAGACAGAAAGCGTCACATATGACAAATGCTAGTCACATCACTTAATGTACTTCTGCAAGGTGCTGAGATACAACAGTGAGGAGGGCTGCATCAGAACCTGAACAGAGAATAGAAACAACATTTTTAACTTAACTTTTCATTTAACTTCCCCTTTCCTCCCTGTAGGTTGTTACATATTTATCCTTTCCTTGGATTCTAGCATTTTTTGTTCAAGCATCTAATATTTGCCAACGTCAGAAACAGGACTCCAGAGTAGATGGACCGCTAGTCTAATCCAGTATGGCAATTGCATGATCCCCTGTTTTCCTATGCCTCTTAGTGATCTTCCTTCATCTTCTCTCCTCACTCAATCAGATAAAATGTCCAAATACCCTGTCTTCTCTGGAGAAATGCTGATAGTGTGCCCTCTATCACCTCTCCATGACAGCATGTGCATCTACTTTCTTGGGTCAGTCAGATCTCCTTGGACACACAGTCAATATATTTTAAAACCCAGTTCCTGTTTCCAGGATATTTTACATACTTTGTCCTCTTGTCTCCCATTATCAGTATGTGTTAATGCCCCTTAATTAGTAAGGTAGAAATATTAGACTGTTATTGTCTAATTGTTAAGCATAACTCTACAGTTTTATCCTGTATTTTATAGTTTTTCTTATAACAGAAAAACTTAGTGTATGTGAACAAGTTTTCCCAGAAATTGTGTCAATTTCTGATCTCAGTCGTACCCATGCCACCCCATTGATTACGTTGTGGTCAAACATGTAAATGTGAATGGGTTCTCTCAGTTACAGCAGAGTTAAATTGCTATGGAAGTGTCAGAAGTTTCTAAATGTACCAGTATACTCTGAGTACATGAAACTGGATGCACAGCTTTTCATCTATCAACCCCGATTCAGACAAGGCATTATTTTGATGAAACAGTATATTTTATTCTCCATTTCCTTTTTAGTCACTTAAATACGTGTCACTTCAAAGGGTTCTTTTTGAAAAAGCTGCATATCAACTAGTAAACATTGAATTTAATTAATCAAGTTGTATTTTTCACATATATATAGTCAAACATTTCATACAATCGCTTATTTTTCACCCATTAGCTTATTTTTTCATGTATCCCTTTGTGTGTTTGTCTTCAAACAGGAGAAAACTATTGAATGTGGTCTTTTGAAATGCACATGATTCTTTGAAATTCCAGACAGCTAAACAATCCAGCTTCTATGACCTACTAATTGCATATGTCCTTGCTGTTTCCTACATGGCAAAATCTCATCAAACAAAAGCCAATCACAACTCCACTTTTTGATTTCTAATTAAAATAATACTCAGCATTTATATAACACTTTACATACTCGAAGCATGAAATGAATGTTAATGAATTCATTTTGAAAACGCCCCCGTGCTGAGGAAGGCCACGTTCTGGTCTCCTTTACACTGATGTAGACTGAAGTAAGTCCTTTGAGACAGCGTGTAAACCGGTGGCAGAACTGGCACTGGAATGTCTGATTCTCAATACTGTGTTCAGTCCAGAAGACAATGCTATGTTTATGAAGAAATGTGCTTATGATTTTTAGTGTTCAGTTCAGAAAATTCTGCCGCAGCTACTTTAATTTTTTCCATGGTTCCATCCGACACTTTTGTTTACTGTCACCACTTTTTCAGCCAGAACTCAGTGGTGGTCTAAACTATGGTGATTCCCCTACAAAATATTTAAACAAACAGCAACAAAAACAGAGAAGGCAGGACTCAGAGACTGGAACTTGGAAATGTCACATGTTTGCAAAGAGGAAAGACATAAAAGGACTATTGACAAGTCTCTTGAAGAACGGCGTCCAGTCACATATAGGAAGGGAGACAAGAGTGTAGGATCAAGTCAAAAGACAGTTGTTCTAGGAAGTATTCATGTTTATGAAGTATTTGCATGAAACAAAAGACAGTGTAGCATAGTGAGCAATACCTTTGGATGAGGATGGAGCTGGATAGGTGGTAATGAAATTGTCAGAACGAGGCAACAGTAGAAAAATGTAAATTAAAATGTCATTGCAGGAGTAAATATTTAATAATAATAATAGAGTATTTGTTTGTTATATGCTCTAGGGAGCTGTTTCCGATCAGGAGAGAAAGAAAATGAAGCGAAAAGGGGACCGGTATTCTGTACAGACATCTCTCATTGTAGCAGCACTGAAGAGATTACTACCTATTGGTCTAAATATTTGTGCACCCGGAGACCAAGAGTTAATTGCACTGGCCAAAAACAGATTCAGCATGGTAGGTCCTCTTCATGTGTGTGTTTGTTTTTTTTCCTAGATCTGGGGCAGTGGAAAAGTGACATAACACTATTCCTCTAACAGAGTCCTGTGAGATTTCCCTGCTTTTCCTTGGTTTAATCCCCTCTACCCTCAGGGCCTGACTCCAATGCCCATTGAGTCTTTTGATTGACCACAGTGAGGTTTGGATCAGGCCCTAGTGATCATGCTTAAAAGGATTAGATGGAACTTAATTTAGAGGACTATGAAAGCATTCCAGAACTGATCGGTAAGAAATGTGAGACATTCTCAAACTCTTTTCTTGGGGCTGAATAGAGAGAGTTCTGTCTTTGCAACCCTGCAGACAAAAGAGTAAGAAATTATGACTAAGATTAAATGCAAAGCATTAAAACCTGTTCTGTCTTTAACATATTTTTTATTATTTTAATGTTGATTTGTGGACATAATTGTAAGGATTACCAGTGATAACTGAGTAGTGTACAATACAGTCTTATGTAAAAAACTATCATGGATGAACACCATGGTTATTTATTTACACCACTTAATTTTATTTTGATTTGCTGAAAAAAATGTTTTTTGGATATATTGCTTTTTTAAGTGTATTTTTTCTAGCTTAGGGTTAGGGTTATTTCTCTTGTTTGATTTTTTTTCATGAAAAATTGCCAGTAATAGATATTAACAAATTTTCATTAGTTAGAAATACAGATAGAAACTATAAATACACTAACATAACCAATTCCCAAACACAGTACTACTTTCACCACTCCCAGACCACTCCCAATTGGTTACATAGTTTTATATTCACCTAGAGGTTTCACTGTCATACAGATGGTACTTCTAGGAATGATTCCACAGTCAAGTAGCTTTGTTTGGCAGTATGATCACAATTTAGTGAAGCTACAATGCTTTTATGTCATTCAGACAGCTATGCTGTTTAAAAATGACAGGTTTTTAATGAGGGGAAGGGAACTCAAGTCTGAGAAGACCCTCCTCCTCCGTTTAGTGGTGAGTGAGCAACAAAGAGTTCCATATGTTACCATTCATTACACCGATTTGGACAAAAGTTTCCAGACTCTATTTATGATGATGATTTTAATGCAAATTATTGTGCAGCAGGCTGAATGACTATGGGTAGATATCAATGTAGCTGCAGATATAAATGATGGCGTCTAGACCTACTCCCAGAGAGCTAGAATGTTGTCAGCCATGCCCAGATACCTAAGAGGTAGGCCCCGGGAGCCTTACCTCAATTTTCAGTTGCACTTGATGCAGGGTCCAGACACAAACCCGGTCTTTCCACTCCTGGTGTGTAAAAAATTAAGAGGAGAGGGGACCAATGTGGACAGTGGTGCTAGACACCCCAAAGAGAGTAGCGACAAGGAGGGTCCAATGCCTCTCCTTTCTCCACACTGACAAGAACAGCTGGGTCTGTGCAGATGTAAAGAAAGCATACACCAGTGAAAGGGTGTATGTAGGGGCCACCTTATGCTCTTGCTTTCCAAATTCTTGCAGTTATTGTACCAGTCTCCAACAAAATATGTTCAGGAGCTGCAGCTGGTATGCAACTCCCTTTAAGTCACTGCCAACATTAGAGAAGGGTGAAAGTCATAATCTTGCCCAGTGTTTGAACAACACATCATCAAAATAATGCTTTACATTTATACAGTGCTTTTCATCTGAGGATATCGAAGTACTTGATATGAATAACACTTAACCTTCACCACCTGCCCGCTGGATAGGCAGATATTGTTATCCCCAGTGTACAGTTTGTTAAACTGAGATACATAGTGGCTGTCAGTTGCGTAGGTCAGCACAGTTGAGTTGGGAATAGAATCCTGGAGTTCTGACCCCATCTTAATCCCTAGAGAATGCTCCTTAACATGATATGCATAGCCTAGAACATCCCTGTTTGACAGAAGTAATTGCTTTATTTAAAAACAATGAGGAGTCCTTGTGGCACCCTAGAGACTAACAAATTTATTTGGGCATAAGCTTTCATAGGCTAGAGTCCACTTCATCAGATGCATGAAGTGAAAAATACAGAAGCAGACATAAATACATGAAAGGATGTGGGTTGCTTTACCAAGTCTGAGGTCAGTCTAACACGATAAATCAATTAACAGCAGGATACCAACAGAGGGAAAATAACTTTTGAAGTGGTAAGAGAGTGGCCCATTACAGACAGTTGACAAGAAAGTGTGAGTAACAGTAGGGAGAAATTAGTATTGGGGAAATTAAGGTTAGGTTTTGTAATGACCCAACCATTCCCAGTCTTTATTCAGGTCTAATTTGACCACATCCAGTCTGCAAATTAATTCCAGTTCTGCAGTTTCACATTGGAGTCTGTTTTTGAAGTTTCTTTGTTGAAGAATTGCCATGTTTAGGTCTGTTATTGAGTGACCAGAGAGATTGAAGTGTTCTCCTACTGGTTTTTGAATGTTATGATTCCTGATGTCAGATTTGTGTCCATTTATTCTTTTGCGTAGAGACTGTCCGGTCTGGCCAATGTACATGGCAGAGGGGCATTGCTGGCACATGATGACATATATCACATTGGTAGATGTGTAGGTGAACAAGCCCCAGATGGTGTGGCTGATGTGGTTAGGTCCTATGATGGTGTCCCTTGAATAGATATTTAGACAGAGTTGGCACTGGGATTTGTAGCAGGGTTTGGTTCCTGGGTTGGTGTTTTTGTTGTGTGGTGTGTAGTTGCTGGTGAGTATTTGTTTCATGTTGGGGGACTGTCTGTAGGCGAGGACTGGCCTGTCTCCCAAGGTCTGTGAGAGTGAGGGATCATCCTTCAGGATAGGTTGTAGATCCTTGATGATGCGCTGGAGAGGTTTTAGTTGGAGGCTGTAAGTGATGGCTAGTGGTGTTCTGTTACTTTCTTTGTTGGTCTGCCTTGTAGTAGGTGACTTCTTGGCACCCTTCTGGCTCTGTCAGTCTGTTTCTTCACTTCACCAGGTGGGTATTGCAGTTTTAAGAATGCTTGATAAAGATTCTGTAGGTGTTTGTCTCTGTCTGAGGAATTGGAGCAAATGCAGTTGTATCTTAGAGCTTGGCTGTAAACAATGGATCATGTGATGTGATCTGGATGAAAGCTGGAGGCATGTTGGTAAGTATATCTTGTTAGACTGACCTCACACTTGGTAAAACAACACCCATCCTTTCATGTATTTATACCTGCTCCTGTATTTTTCACTTTATGCATCTGATGAAGTGGGCTCTAGCCCACAAAAGCTTATGCCCAAATAAATTTGTTAGTTTCTAAGGTGCTACAAGGACTAATCGTTTTTTTTTTTGCTGATACAGACTAACACAGCTACCACTCTGAAACCTGCTTTATTTAAGTACATGTTCTGTATGATGTATGTGATACAATGTATTTTTCCTTCACAGAAAGACACTGAGGATGAAGTTAGGGATATTATCCACAGTAATCTTCATCTGCAGGGCAAGGTAATTTAAATGCAATATTTAAGTATGCTCTTTTTCTTTTTTCATAAAACTAACAGGAACCCTTCAGTTGTTCAAGACCAGCCAATGTGTATTTAGAATACCCTTTCTCTGGGCTGTCCAGTGTCTCAGCTTTATCTGATGTTGCCTACATATTACTCCTAATTAAGCACCCAAAAATCCAGCTAGTTTGCTCAGAGACTATTTGCAAATGTTCTGCGAGAAATTCAGATTAGTTGGTAGCTGCTACATTTATATTAACAGTATGTATCTGGTATATAATAATGCATGGCCCTTTAGGGTGACTCTCTTATTTCATCACACTGACACCTTAAATCACTGGTTTTCTACTCTTTTTGATTTGCAGACCCCTAAAACATTTCAAATGGAGGTG
>NW_027052712.1:52574-166859 GCF_011386835.1 Chrysemys picta bellii
CAAACTCTTCCGTTTTTATGCCAACTTTCCCCACTTCTTTGTTCTTCCTCCCTTTCTCAGGATTTGCACAGTAACTGGCACGCTAGATGTAAGAGCAGCAAGCTTTTTTTTAATTTATTTAATTTTTTTTTTTGTTTGGTTGTGGTTTTTTTTAGTGGGCCCAGTATTTGCAATGGTTGGATGTTTTTAAAAAATATATCTATATGTATATACAAACCCTTGTGCTGTAGTCCTCCTGTACTATTTTGTTGTGCATTTAATGTGGCTTTATCGCTGCATTGATTTTGTGCAATCACAGGAAATCAGTGGTGGATCCAGAGAGGGCTGGAGGTTGGGATAGAAAGGAAATGTTGTCTGCCACTGGCTAGCTTTACACTATGCAGTCAGAATTCATTTTCTACTACAGTACTTGCTAAAGTAGCTGGTAGTTTAAAAAACAAAACAAAAAGAAAACACTTCTGCTGTTTCTTTTCAGGGTTACATCAGGATGTTACTAGTTATTCCTGATATTTTGGCACTTTGAGAGCTTTTTCATACAACAGAGAAAATGTGTATCCCTTAGAGGCAAAGGATAACAATAATTCATCTGTCACTGAGCACACTCATTTTAATTCATTGAATACGAGTTATAGGCAGCCCAATGCCATTGGTATTAATGCCTAATAGCATTATGAAAGCCCAGCCATTGTGTCTGGAGGAGAAATTATAGATCCTGCTGTGAATGATTGCTAGACATTCTAGATTGTATGGGATAGCTGAGCTCCCATAACTGCTAGCAATCCTACAAATACCTATCTAAAAAGTCATTCCAAGAGAGCACCAAAGTTTAGATTGGGTGACCCCGGGAGAATATATTTTTTTCCATTCCATTTTACAGTACAGATACTTACTCCAAGATTCAGGAACATGTAGTTGATTGTTAGGGAAATGGAGTGAGGTCCAGAGTACACACTATAACCTGGTTCCTTGCTATTTCTACATTTGATGCAGGAATTTATCAATGAGTTGTTAACTTGTTATTACTGAATATGAGCCAGAGTCAGTTTTTACTCAAGTCAGTTGTAAAAACTTCTGTTGACTTCAATGGAAGTAGGCTTTGACCTCTTAGTAGTGGTGGTGTTCTATAAAACTTGATTTCTTTTCCCATCTCCACATTGGCATTAGCAGAAAACCCTGCAGTGAGTCAAGATGAATTGCCCCTTTCCAATCTTCTCTTTGTGCTATCCCATCTAAGCTCCTTGTCTTGATTCCCCTTTCACTAATACCACCTTCCTGTACAAAATCCTGGAACCCCCACTGGTAAAAACACTGATGGTTCTTCAGCAAATGTGTTTCTTACTTGTTTTTGTGATGTACTTAATGTTGTATCTTTCTATATGTATATTTGTTTTGATTGTCATGTTTCTTTTACAAAAAAAGGTTCAAAATCAAAGTTGCACAAATGTTCATTATCCCATTTGATGGTTTTCCATTTTTCATTTAACTATCTCTGTCTATGCTGTCTCACCATGATCATGATAACCTTGAAAGTGCAATTTTTCTCTCCTCCCAAAGCCCTTACTTTAGTTGACAGATAATGGAATGCATTTGTTTAATCTACACTTGCATTATCTTGCTATTGTTGGGCACTCTTCTAGTACAGGATTTTTTTTGTGTTAACAAGACTTCAAAAAGAAACTTGAATATGTCCTTGGGTCAGAATGATTTTTCCTAAATTAGCTGGTGAGGCAACTTCTGTAAAAATTACCGGTACTTGCCATTTGAAACACATACCCTCCTATATGACTGGCATGGTTTGCATAAAATCATTATTGTTGTTTGTGATGTATGGTTAAACTTACTGTGCAGCAAGGAAAAGAGAGTTTGGGTCAGGCTACTGGAGTTCTGCTTTAGCCAAATACTGTATCCCTGAGATAATAATATCAACAGATTTTAAAGTGATTAGTAACAGTAATACTCTTGATACCTTTTATTTGAAAAATTTAAACTGCTTTACAAATAATTAAGCCTCACAAACCCCTGTAAGATAAGTAACCATAATTATACCCATTTTATAGATGGATAAATAAAACAATGAGATTAAGTGATTTCCCCAAGATGACATAGCAAGTCATTTAACCGAGTTGGGAAAAGAACCCAGAAATTCTGACTTCCACTTTCTTCCTTTCATCATCAGACTGTGCAGCTATCCTGTTAAGAGTTTCAATAGAAGATTGATTAGCAGTCTCCTTAAAAAACATAGAATTACTACAATTATCTGAGATTGATTTTATTTTAATTGGAGTTAATATTCATATTCTTCATTTAATACAATCTCTACAATCTACTAAATACTCGTATGCTTGAAAAAAATTACTAAGATTTAGAAGAACTTCTTTACTAATTGAAAATAGATTTTTAGACCCATTTTTCATTTCATTAAATCTTTTGTGAATCTTGCCCTTTGTTAGAGGAATACTATAATTGCATTTGACTGATCTCACTTGAGAGACAGTTTTGGAATAGTGCCATGGAATTTTAAAATACAGAGGATAACAATACTTCATTTCTGATGCTGACAGTATTTGCCATGTGCTCAGGGGCGGCTCTATGTTTTTTGTCGCCCCAAGCACGGCTGTCAGGCGGCTTTCAGTGGCATGCCTGCGGGCGGTCCGCTGGTCATGCAGATTCAGCGGCATGCCTGCAGGAGGTCCGCCAGTGCCGCGCCTTCAGCGTCCCCCCCCGCCGAATTGCCAACGAAGCTGCGGGACCGGCGGACCTCCTGCTGGCATGCCGCCGAACGCAGCCAGACTGCTGCCCTCACAGTGACCCCCCCGCGGCTTGCAGCCCCAGGCATGCGCTTGCTGCGCTGGTGCCTGGAGCCGCCCCTGCATGTGCTACAATGTCATCTTTGGTTCAAGGCCAGTTGATTTTTATCTTCAGAAGACTCATAAATTTCCACAGCAGCATTTATACAGAAAGGACACTTAAACAGTAGTTGAGGGCTTCACAGACAAAACTCTACTTGAACTCAGAGTGCTAGCATTCTGTTATAGACTTGTAATTGAAGCTGACAATATATGGATGTTTTCTCAGCAGTATTGAATAATCCATTCATTTTTAAACTATAAAATGGAATGAGGTTTAGAGATATGCATAAAACTATTGTTAAAATTGTTAACTTTTAGAATGGTGTTCTTTAAGAACATAAGAATGGCTATACTGAGTCAGACCAATTGTCCACCTAGCCCAGTATCCTGTCTTCCGACAGTAGCCAATGCCAGGTGCCCCAGAGGGAATGAATAGAAAAGGTAATCATCAAGTGATCCATCCCCTGTCGCCCATTCCCAGTTTCTGGAAAACAAAGGCTAGGGACTCTTCAGAGCATGGTTTTGCATCCCTGCCCATCCTGGCTAATAGTCATTGATGGACCTATCCTCCAGGAACTTATCTAGTGCTTTTTAAAATCCTGTTAGAGTCTTGACCTTCACAGCATCCTCACGCAAAGAGTTCCATGGGTTGAAAGCATTGTGTAAAGAAATACATCCTTTTGTTTGTTTTAAACCTGCTGCTTATTAATTTCATTTGATGACCCCTAGTTCTTGTGTTATGAGAAGGAGTAAATAACATTTACTTTACTCCTGATTTGCTTTCGCCACACCAGTCATGGTTTTATAGACCTCTAACACATTTCCCATTTAGTTGCCTCTTTTCCAAGCTGAAAAGTCCCAGCCTTATTAATCTCTCCTTATATGGAAGCTGTTCCATACCCCTAATGTTTTTGTTGCCCTTTCCTGAATCTTTTACAATTCCAGTATCTCATTTTTGAGATGGGGTGACCACATCTGCACACAGTATTCAAGATGTGGGCATATCATGGATTTATAGAGAGGCAATATGATATTTTCTGTGTTATTATCTATCCCTTTCCTAATGATTCACAACACTGTTAGCTTTTTTGACTGCCACTGCACCATGAGTGAATATTTTCAGGGAAGTATCCACAATGACTCCAAGATCTCTTTCTTGAGTGGTAACAGCTAATTTAGACCCCGTCATTTTTTATGTATAGCTGGGATTATGTTTTCCCATGTGCATTACTTTGTAGTTATCAAAACTGAATTTCATTTGCCATTTTGTTGCCCAGTTACCTAGTTTTGTGAAGTCCCTTTGTAACTCTTTGCAGTCTGCTTTGTTCTTAGCTACCTTGAGTAGTTTGGTATCATATGGAAATTTTGTCACCTCACTGTTTATCCCTTTTTCCAGATCATTTATTAATATGTTGAACAGTACTGGTCCCAGTACAGACCCCTGAGGGGACACCCTAGTCACCTTTTTCATTCTGAAAACTGACCATTTATTTCTACCCTTTGTTTCCTATCTTTTAACCAGTTACTGATCCATGAGAGAACCTTCCCTCTTATCCCACGACAGCTTACTTTGCTTAAGAGACTTTGGTGAGGGACCTTGTCAAAGGCTTTCTGAAAATCTAAGTACACTATATCCACTTCATCACCCTTGTCTACATGCTTGTTGACCCTCTCAAAGTATTCTAGTAGATTGGTGAGGCATGACTTCCTGTAAGAAGAGCGGACTCACCCCTGCGGCGCCTCCTACTGGTCGTCCAGGGAATTAGCTCACCAGCCTCTGGAGCGCCCTCTGCAGGCCGGTGTTCCGCCTTGTCCTCTTCTGGCACCCGTGTCCCTCCCAGGACCCGGTGCCCCTATTACTGGGATGCTGCCCCCTGGCAGTACCCCACAGATCTTGGTCTCCCCTCCCTGGGGAACCCCCACCCACTATCCCCACCTTGCCTCAGCACTAGGCCACTGCCAGTCACCAACTAGCCCCCGCTCCCTGGGGCAGACTGCTGTATAGACCACTCATCACTGGCAAAGGGGGTTTGGACCTGCTGCCTTGGCCTAGCCCTGGGCTGCCCTCTGCAACCCCCAGTACTCCTTAGCCTTCTCCTAGGCCGCAGCCTGGGGCTTTCCAGGCTGGAGCTTTCCTCAGCCTTTCCCCAGCCCTGCTCCATCCAGGTACTCTGTGTCTAGCTCCCTGCAGCCAGGCCCTTCTCTCTCTGAAGGCAGAGAGAGACTCTACTGAGTTCCTGGCTCCCAGCCTCTTATATAGGGCCAGCTGAGGCCTGATTGGGGCCTGGGCCCAGCTGCTGCCACTTCCCCCAGTCAGCCCAGTAGCTGCTTGCTCCCTGGGCTATCTCAGGCCCTTCCAGGCAGGAGCAGGTGTCCACCCTGCTACACTTCCCTTTACAAAAAGCATGTTGACTTTTCCCCAACAAATCATGTTTATCTATGTGTCTGATAATTCTGTTCTTTACTATAGTTTCAAACAATTTGCCTGGTATTGAAGTCAGGCTTACCGACCTGTAATTGCCGGGATCACTCTGGAGCCTTTTTAAATAATTGACATCACATTAGCTATCCTCCAGTCATTTGGTACAGAAGCTGATTTAAATGATAAGTTACATAACACAGTTAGTAGTTCTGCAATTTCACATTTGAGTTCCTTCAGAACTATTGGGTGAATTCCATCTGGTCCTGGTGACTTATTACTGTTTAATTTATCATTTTTTCCCCAAAACCACCTCTAATGACACCTCAATCTGGGACAGTTCCTCAGATTTTTCACCTAAAAAGAATGGCTCAGGTTTGGGAATCTCCCTCACATCCTCATCCATGAAGACCGATGCAAAGAATTCATTTAGTTTCTCCGCAATGGCCTAATCTTCCTTGAGTGCTCCTTTAGCATCGTGATCGTCCAGTGGCCCCACTAGTTGTTTAGCAGGCTTCCTGCTTCTGATGTACTTAAAAAAAATTGCTGTTACTTTTTGAGTTTTTGTCTAGCTGTTCTTCAAATTCTTTTTTGACCTTCCTAATTATAGTTTTACACTTCACTTGCGAGAGTTTATGCTCCATTCTGTTTTCCTCAATAAGATTTAACTTCCACTTTTTAAAAGATGCCTTTAAATACAAGTTGCAAAGTATCTAATATTATAATCTGCTGACATCTCTTAAATGGATATTGTAAGTTTGAAAATCAATTTTCAATCAATTCAAATCAAAATCAAACCAATTCAAAAACAAAATTTCTTATTGTGAATGACACCTAAATTATAAAAAGGACATTATTTTTTCTTTTCATGTTGTTAGGTGCTTTTTTAATTTCTCCTCAGTTGAACAATTGTAGTTAGTTTCTAGCCAATTTTATTGTTATATTCTTATATACAAGTACAGTGCTGGAATCTTTGGGGGAAAAACACTGCAGTGAAATGTTGATTAATAAAGTGTGGATTCAGTTAGATTCTTTTAATGTAATGGAATTATTTCTGTTTGTCTTAGCTCTTAAAAAGCTTATTTTTATAAAATCTAAATACAGGGGGAAATGTGACCTGACAGTTATCCCTTTAAAGATTAGCCTTTCACCAATTTGCATGCCTGGCACACATTCCATTTGATAACACAGATAGAATAAAACACAGAAGAGTTGTTAAAAACCAATAGTAGTACAAAATAGTTAAATAGGCCCCAGTCCTGCAAAAACATGTATTCTCTTAACTTTAAGCATGTTTTTAATTCAATTGAGCCGGATTCTCATTTACAGTAAGGTCCATTCACACCGCTTTAGCAGTTAACATTAAGCATGTGCTTAAATCTTTGCAGGACATTACCTCGTGTTAGTGGCAGTCACATACATCTTGAAATTAAATTCATATCAACAATATTTATAAGCTGCTGAAGCTGATATGTGAATGTTCTGAATTAGTGTATTTCCAGCTAGCGTTACTGCATCCTTTTGCTTGGGAGAGTTGCCTGCTTCAACCTCTGCTGTAGCAATCCTTTCCATCTTCACATCTCCCTAGCAGAGTTTCCACCTGTGAGGGCCCTGCACTTGGGTTTACACTAGTACAAGCAAAACTAGCTTGCTTGGGCTAGCAGAGGTAGTTGTGCATGGCTCAGTGAGGGGGAAAAGGTTACTTTATCTGGCTTGAGGTCTTGAATGATCCGTTTCCTATGAGATTTATTGTAACTGAGCGGCAATAAAGAGACAATGACAGACATATGGCACTGGTAACTCAGCGGAACAATTTCTGGATCTTTTAGTGGAAATAAATTAATTGGTGTTACTATGGCAGATCTTTGCTGTTTGACAGTTGTGCATTCGTCAAAATTGGGCCCTTGTGCCTTTTAGAATGGTAAATATTTTTTAATATATAATGGCCCACAAATCTGTTTAAATATTAATAGCAGTGGGGATTTCAAAATGGAGGCTAGGAAAGAATTAATGAATCGAGATTCAAACACTTTCAAGGAGATACATATGCTTGTTACATTCAATCTTATTTTTATTTTACTGCAGACGTTGCTTCTGTTTGTATACATCATAGAATCAGACTCGCAACTGCACACACTGTAGGCATAAAGCCATTCATGTGTGTAACCATACCATTTATGTGCAACATGGGCAATGGCAGCATTTTAACCAAATAGTTACATGTTTAAGCAAATGTACTATAGTATATACATCACATCAATTGAAGCTAACCTAAGCAGTGACTCACTTCCCTAAGTCATGCTATATGCAATACGTATATTTGTAAGTACACTATATGTATAAATGTTTGTGTGTGGAGGCATGAATTTGTGTATGTTACACCAAAAGTGGCTTGCTTCGATTTTAAGCAAAGAAATGGATCTGAATTCCAGATGTGTAACTTGTAGTCTCCAAAGAGACACCTCTCTATAGTCATTAAATAGTGTTTGTATCCTGAAAAAATGCTAATGGACCAGCATTTGTTTGTGAGTCAGATTATGGTCTATTTTTTTAATGCTAAGGATTTGTCATTATAAAAGAGATTCAGATATTTTATTGGTCAGAAGAATTTGATCTCTGTAATCAGTACAGGCATACTGCTTAAAACTGCTTGTGATTAACATTGAAACATATAAATAGTTTGTTTTTAAAAAGGAATCTATGGATCTGATCCACCACTGCCTTTGTTCCTTATGATAGGGGGCATACAACACTACCTTTCTGACTTGGTATAATTTTGTGTATGATTTGTACTCATTTTACACAGATGTAAATACATTTTTCCATGAGGTACTGTGAATGATCAGATCCAATATACTAGGAGGGAGGATAAAACTGAAATAACAAAACCTCAAAAGACAGTCTTTCATTATCTCAATGAAAACCCACTTATAGTAACTCAGCGGTTATGAAACCATCTCTATAGAGACATTGAATGAAAGAACCAAATGCTTTGCAGTGTGCAAATTGCAATTTCTTTTCAGCAAACTGATTCTTATAGTGAAGTTGATGTGTCAGGAAATGATTTCATTATAAAGGAATATTGCTATCATTTAATTCAAGGCTTTCCTGTCCCTCCCCACCTTCCCTGAATGTCTCCAAAAGCTGAGAAGGGGAAAAGAAAGAAAAGCAAAAGTGGAGAGGTATTGAGAGGGAGGTGAATGGTAGGAGAGGAAATAAAAATAAATATTTTCAGCCACTTTAAAGGACATTATCAAATGATTACATTTTTAAAGGCCTCCTCAACCATTCCTCTTACTTTGGACTTTCCCTCTCACCATGGTCAAAGTGATGCTGAAGTTTTTAATAGCACCAAACTTGTATCTAGTGTTATTTTTATGTATATTGTTAATATATATATATTTAATATTCAGTACACACACAACCACTTAAAAGTCAGGCATAGGACACTCAATATTGCCAGGTTATAAGCACTATGGTCTCGACCCAGCAAAGTTCATAGGCCTTGATTCAACCAAGCATATGCTTTTAAGTGCTTTGCTGAAATAGGGACTTAAGTATGTGCTCTATTTAAGCACATGAGTATTCCATTAAAATTAATGGCTGGAGTGCTTAGCACTTTGTGTTATCAAGTTCAATATGAATATTAATTGGTTCTGAGAAACTTTCTGAGTGAGAATGAAAGTGAGAAATGAAAGTGAGAAAACAGGGCAGATCAAGTGCTGTTCAAAGCTCCTGCCAAGCTTTGTACAGTAGTTTGTTTTAAAAAGCCACCATTTTTTCTTGTGACTATACTACTTTAACACTCTCACCTCACCTAGGCCCTAATTCAAGAAAGCATGCTGAAGTGTTCTTGTGCTTAAATATTTAAATATTTTCCTCAATTGAGGTCCTAATTTTGCTGCATCTACTGAATTTATTTTTCCTGTCACTTTTTATGCTCCCCCACACACACCTTTTCCAAGTGAAAGTGGTCAGCTAGCCACGTGGCAGAATTAAATTTCCTTTAGAAGAAAAGAAAATATTCACCTGGCAAACATTTTTTTTAAAATAGGGAGTGGGAGGGGCCTAAATAAAATACATGTGAAATATTTGCTCTATGAAAAAAAAGTTATATTGAAACAATCTTTAACTGTAAGAGTAACACAGATCAATTTTACTGGAATATTGAAATCTAAATGATTAATGCAGTTTTTTTTAACATTCCCATAATAGTCTTGATTTGTGTTCTTTGTTCATGCCAAACTGCCACTGAAGTCGGTGAAAGATTTGGATACTCAAGGAATGTGTAGTTAGGCTTTTTGTAGGCTTGATCCTGCAAACACTTATGTAGGATTAATTTTCCTTACATGTGTTATCCCCTTGAAGTCATTGAAGTCTCATTTACATGCATATGTTTTTGCAGGCTCAGGTTCCATAAGGGTAATTGAGATTCTGCAAGGTTCTTAGCATTCTGGCCCCTATCCAGCAAAGCACTTAAGCACATACTTAATATTAAAACATGAGGAATCCAATTGAGTTATAAAAATAAAATGCTCGATATTGCAGGATGCTGAACATTCTAAGTCCAGCAAAGTGTTTAAACATCTTGCAGAACTGAACCCATATATAGTACTGTTGATTTATATACTACTTGTGTGCACAGGATCCTCTTTTAGTCTTTTGTGTTTCGTTATTTAATTAGTTATAAGGATTTTCAATCTTGTACAGTTGAAAAGCTATATATCTGGTATAAATGTCCGACCCAGAGACAAATTGTGTTAAACATCATCTAGTACTTGATTCATTGTCAGGGAGAGGACTATGCAATTTTTTTTTCTTTTTGCCATTTCAGTGAGAATGCAGCAAGAACTAGGGGGAGGAAAAAAACATTTTAATTCTCCCTATGTTTGCCACATTTTTATGTATACCTGGTGATACTTGGTTTGATCACCAAATATTGTGTCTTGCTGGCCAACAGGGAAAAGAGTGAAATGATTTTATATACTTCTTTTAATGTTCACATTAGTTTTCAAAATGGTTTTGCTTCCTAACCCTACCATTATACTGAAGCCTCTCACTTTGAAAGTCACAGACTGCGGACTGGTAAGTCCATTGGCTATTTGTAATTGTAATCATTCATAATTTTTATGTACAGTAAACATCCAACCATATTCCTGTTTATACATTATATATATGCATATATATTGTCTCTCTAATTCAAGCACTTCCAGTCTGTGAGAAGTTTTATATTTTTGTTTAACTCTCATTATTTCTTTTATTCACCAACTGAAAAGGATAGTGTTCTTAATATCACATTGGATTTGGAAGTTCAGGTACCAGTCCAAAATGCCTCCTATTTTTAAGAAAACTTTCAGAATTAATATACTGTACTTTTTCAATTTACTTGCATTTTTGTCTTTTAGTTTCATGCCATCATCAAGTAACAAATGATTGCACATTAAAATCCTCTGTATTTAAACAAAAAAATTGTTTCCATTTTTGCCAAGACACCATTTGTCCCCAAACTATTTGTATAAATAACTATTTGTATAAAGCCCTAATAATGAAATCATTTGCCTTTAATACCCCAGTGTAGTTTTGCTTGCTATTATGTCTTCCCTCTGTGCCAATTTATCGAGCTTCCAGTTCAACTTTGTTAATCCCTGATCTTTCCTAGACCCACTAATGCTTCCCCTTTTCTCATTTAGACTTCCAGATTGACTCTCTGTACTGATAGGATTGTAGAGGTGCATTAATTGAATGGAGACCACGTTAGTGTACCATGATTTTCTTAAGCAATTCTGGAGATCTTTTAAAGCTCGAAACACCTGGATAACTGCTATCTACAGAAAAACTAGGCCATAGGGCCTAGTTCTGCAAAAGTCCTTAAGGACACGCTGAAGTCCAGCCCCATTCAGAAAAAACACTTAAGCGCATACTTAATGCTTTGGTTAACCAGAACTAAGGGAATTAGGTGCCTCGTATCCACTGGCTTTCAATGAGAATTGGTTGCCTAACTCTTTTAGACTCCTTTGAAAATCCCAGGTTAAGTGTTTTCTGAGAACATAAATGTCTATAAAGTTGTTGGCTTATTTTGCTTTAAAAATATATATATATTTGTATAGGTCTCTTTTCTGCAATACTTGATTAATTTTTCGGGCTTTTCAATATTTATCAGACATTGTAACAAAGTAAATCCAGTATTAACCTTTGTACATGATGCAGACTTCATGCCAACAAAAACAAAAGAAGAGTGTAAATGATGGATTTTTTCTAAAATGTTGCCAAGCCCATGCTGCCACATTGTATAGAGAGAAATTTGTGTTCTGAAATGTAAATGTTCTTTTCTTATGGAAGAGAAATAGCACCTATCTGCCAGCCTCATGCCATGCTTCAGATAGAATAGTGGCTATAAATTGCATTTTGTATGTTTGTTTGTTAATGGTGACTTCAGATTAAATATGGAGATTTGGTAAGAGGGAGTGGGGAGCTAGTTGACAGTCTGTGATAATTTGTCCCTCCATCTGGCTTTCCACAGGAGAAAAGGTAATGCAGGATGACGAATTCACCTGTGACCTCTTCCGCTTCCTCCAGTTGCTTTGTGAAGGACACAGTTCAGGTTTGTGGGCAGGCTGCCAGTCAGCTGAGCCAAGGTGATGGTAACCAGGGATAAAAGCTCATCAGTGCTGAAGGCTTGGCAAGTTTTAAGGAAATATTATGAAAGGTTCCTGAGTAGCTGAACTATACATGAAAGAAAAATATTTATGTGGAGTTAAAATGTCAAGTTTCCTTGTTCATTTAAACATTGGGAGAAAAAAATGGCTCACAAAATGATAACTCCTGGAGCAAGAACTGTGTGAAAGGTAAATTAAATAGAAAATGAAGTGTACTCTAGTTTTAGCTCCTGATCACTAAATGAGAGGAAAATCTCAAAGGAGGGCTTTGCAGTGAACATATTATACTTTGGCATGCACAGTATTTTTAGAGTTCTGGTTGTCACTGGAATGTCATTCCAGGAGCATATGGGAGATCTTCATTGAAGGAGGAACAATAATTTTTCATATATAAAAGCAAGAAATACTAGCCATTTCTTTTAAAGTATTTTTAATATTAGTTCACTTACTCATATACTCAGATTCCAGTTTATAGCTGTCAAATATTCATATCATTGTCAACAGTAATGGCATAAGATTTAATTCGGATCTCATTTAGACTAGTGTAAATTGGGAATAATTCCAGTGACATTAATGTAGCGACATCAGTGTAAAATTGATATAAGTGAGATCAAAGTCAGACTTATAATATGTTCACAGGAGAAATCAGATATTAGAACTTGTAAACTGTTACATGATCTCCTCAATAAGATGGTACCATTCAGGAAGAGGTAAACGGTTCATTGAATTAAAATATGGATTTAAACAGGAAAGTTACTTAAAAGATGTTTCAGGTCTTTAAAGTAGGTTTTGACCAATGGATTATACCAGAATTTATTTTAATAAATAATTCTGAAAATATTTGAGATTTAAATACATTTTAACTTGAACTCATGCTCTCATTTTTAGATTTTCAGAATTATTTGAGAACTCAAACTGGTAACAACACAACTGTCAATATTATCATCTCCACTGTGGATTACTTACTGAGAGTTCAGGTAAACCCATTTTACATACTAATTTCAAATAAATACAAGTAGCTGCCTTTTACTATTTCCATCTATACCTCATGTGCCTTAACACAGAGATGCTTTAGTTTGCTTTGATTATGAGTAAACTAAGCCTACATTACATTTACCAGTACATTACACATTCATCACAATACTGCTGCACTTGAATATCCCTCATACTCCATTTTTGGAGACACTGAAAGAGGGATCTGGAGCTGCTTCTTGGAGATAGTCTGATATCAATTCCAGCTTTGGGGCCTGGGTTTTCCGTTTGCTAAATCATTTCCTTGGGGAGCAGAAGATGGCAGAAAAAGACGTTATCACTGGGCATTTCGTGGGTTCCCAGCTAGGCCCTCTATCTTTCTATGGTGCACCGGATACACTGGTGAGAGCTGTGATGTCTGACATCACTCCCCACTGACATTCTGGCTTTCAGGAAGCTCAATCCAAGGTGCAAGATCTCCTTTCTGACAGCAAGAGATTATTAGCAAGGTTGGAAAAGCCGAAACAACAGAACTTCGATGGAAAGACCAGACTTACAGCCGAGCTAGAGAAGGAGGTTCATGGTCTGTTTCCAGAAGCAATTCCCTTCATCTGACTTCATTTATGCCTCCTTCGCCAGAAGTCGCAGCCACAGCAGCAACAGAAGAGACAGGCTAAAAGGAGACACTTAAACATTTTCCATATTGTTAAATGGGAGGCAGTTCTTGGCTAGATAGTATGGGGTCCTACTATGAAAAAACTGAGTACTACTACTTAATCCAAGAACAGGTTTTTCTGCTGCTCATATGTTCTCAGCACCTGCTCAGCCCTAACCTGTGGTTTTGCCCAATCACAGTATGCATTTTCTGTATTCTCTGTGGTGACCATTTGACCCATTTCCTTGCATCAAGATGTGGAATTACCACAGGTTACTGGATATCGGAGATTATCCATTTCAAGTACATAATCCTATTCTATTCCATATAGGTTTTATACTGTGTTCAGCGCCTTCCAGCAGTGTTTAGTGACATGAGTACACATCTGTCAACATATTGTTTGTTCTCTCATCTTGTATAGTGGGGAGCGTTTTTTTTATGTGTATATTCAGGCGCTTAGCAACGAGCGCATGTGTGTGTGTGAACACACACATTGCTATGCATATATATTAGAGAAGGCAAGATCAAAGAACTGCACCTTGCACTTGGAGCTAAATGTGGTGAGGTTTGTGATCATCTTTAGTTCCTGGGGGAGTTCATTCCACACACACAGACCAAGAAAGTTCTGTCTCCTTCAAATAAGCTTTACCTTTATTGTAGAGAGTTTCATTGTGCCAGAGGAGCATAGTTGTCAACCATGGTCTTCATCCTGGAGCTTTAAGGAATCTTTTAAATACTCTGGGCCCAGGCCATAGAGTGCCTTGAAGATAGGGACCAAGACCTTGAACTTGACTTGATGTTCTATCAGGAGCCAGTGTAGAGAGTGGAAGACAGATTTTATGTGTTCATCATAGTCCGTGTTGCTGAGGAGATGTGCTGCGATGTTCTGTACTATTAGGAGGCCTCAGTCTGATCTGGGGTTCCTATCCAAACCTCTGAACAATTGGAGCTAATTAGCTTTAGTTTAAAGAGATAATATCAAAATCCCATTTCTCTGGGAAAGCATCACATTGTCATAATCCATCCAAGGGTAATGCAGAACATCTAATTCTTTTTCTGAACCAAGTGCATGAAGCACATAGAAGATGTATTGCAGTAAACATATTCATCATTTTACCTATATGTCTCATCTGTCTGAAAATCCACATTACTGCACACCTCACTGTATCTTTTTTTTTAATTTAACCAATTAAATTTCCTTTTAGCATTTTTTGTTGTTGTTGTTTCTAAAAATTCCAGTATGTGGAAAATCAATCCGTTTCTAGTTGTTGTTGCTGTTGTCAGTATTACTGTGTGACCTTGAAAGTTCTTTAGAGGCTCGGTGGTAATAACAACAATAAACCCTTTTATGTTTTGTCGCTCATTTTGATGAAGTTTCAACTGGCATTCTTTAAAGAAGATGGAAAAAAGAATTCTGTGCACAAAGAATATTCAGTTCCTTGATTTAGCTAGCTGACAGGCAGAGAGTATAAAGACAGTATAAAGACACATAGTTCACATGAACAGCACACAGCACTATGTTAATGATTTATTCAGTTTAAGGACCCTTGTGTTTGTGTGAAGCTTGAAATAAACAAAAAGGCCAGGTAATCTAGACAAAAGTTAGATTTTGAAGGGATTTTTGGTTTTGTTTTGTTTTTCCCTGTGAGTTTCACTGGCAATGAGAGAGAAAATGCATTATGTTGATGATACCGAAAATCTCTGAGATTATTTTAAATCCATATGAATGAATGGAAAAAAATTTTTTGCTCACAACTAAGTTTGTTTTTTAAGTCTACTTTATGAAAATGCTGATGAACCAAGGAGTGGCGGTTTGAATATCTGACTTGTATATGTTGTTTCTTACATCTGTTTTATAGGAATCAATTAGTGATTTCTACTGGTATTATTCTGGGAAGGATGTTATTGATGAGCAAGGACAACGTAATTTCTCCAAAGCAATTCAAGTTGCAAAACAGGTCTTCAATACTCTCACAGAGTATATTCAGGTAACTGCTCACATTGTCATTTGCATGAAATTAGTAAGAAATAATGTTTTGAAATATGTGTAGTAGCCATTTGTTATTTTTTTGCAACCTAAGAATCTAGCAGATTCCCAGGTATCACTGAATTGTCTCCTCTTTTGCTAACCAAGACTGCTTGTGTCCCAGTATGTAGCCAGTTGTGTCCTTTTCTTTCCAACAGGAACCTTGCCATTATAATTTGTTTTTGCACCTCAAAATTGTATTACTGCAATGCATCCTAATGCATTCTTCACATTTACTTTATCTGAAAAGTAAAACTAACGTAGAATGTGGCTGTGTGCTTAGTAAGTGGAATATCATGTGGCATATTCAATTGGTGCTCTGGCGTCTTGTCAGTTTCTGGCTGGAGCGTAAGGTGCTAGGGCTGATTATAAAGCTCTAAATATACTGCTTGAAAAAACTCTCTCCCCATGACATATTGCCACGTTTCAGATCTGCAGAGACTTGCTTGACCTGGACCCTCTTTGCAATAAACAAGAAGAAACTGCTGGCAGGATGTAATGAGCACCATAGAAAAGTTCTAGAAGAAATTAATAATTCTGTACAGAGTTCAGGGCTTGGAAGGGGTGCAACAAATAAAATATGGAGCCACACATTGAAAGATAAGAAAAAAAACTGAATAGCTGTGTCATTCCATGAGAACCATTCATTCTGTGCACTGACTGAGGCAAGGGGACTCATAGACTTTAAGGCCAGAAGGGACCATCATGCTCATCTAGTCTGACCTTCTGCCTATTGCAGGCAACAGAACCTCACCCACCCACTCCTGTAAAAGACCCATAAACTCTGTGAGTTCCTGAATTCCTCAAATCTTGATTTAGAGACTTCAAGTTACAGAGACTCCACCATTTACGCTAGTTTAAACCTGCAAGTGACCCAGGCCCCATGCTGCAGAGGAAGAAAAAAAATCCCATGGTCTCTGCCAGGCTGACCTGTGGGAAAATTCCTTCCTGACCAAGGAAGTGGCGGTATGGTGATCAGTTAGACCCTGAGCATGTGGGCAAGATCTGCAGCCAGACATCTGGAAAATAATTTTCTGTAGTATCTCAGAACCCTTCCCATCTAGTGTTCCATCACCCACCGTTGGAGATCTTTGCTACTAGCAGTTGCAGATCGGCTTCATGCCATTGTAGGCAGTCTCATCATATCATCCACTCCATAAACTTATCAAGCTCAGTCTTGAAGTCAGTTAGGTTTTTTTGTCACCACTACTCCCTGGAAACTTGGTCCTATGGAAAAACTTGAATTCTGGCATTTCCTAACTTTTGAGTACTCGACTTTGAAATCTTCATTGTTTAATGTAGTTTTTCTTTTCTATGTAACTAGCTAGAATTTTTAAAGAATCAAATTCTCCTGTGTTTTAATTTTAAAGTACCTTTTATTGTTCTCTTAAAAAAGGAAGTGTGATAAATGTTAGGGGAAAGTGTTAAGCAGCCTTAACATGGTTCACTACCATTCATCCTATACTATATTGGATCCTCTATCCACGTACAGAACTTCTTTCCCCATAAGTAGACACTCTACTTGCAGATTGAGGTCCCATATAATTCATTTATTTCTTAGTGAATGTCACATACCAGTATGCTACAATATACTAGCCTTTTCCCATGTAAAATAATCAAGTGAAAAATGCTGCTTATGATAATATGAAGTGATTAAAAATCATGTGGGGCCTTTTTTCTGATTACACAATATTTTCATTATGGAAGTTGCGGTTCAACTGTCAGGAGATTATTCAAAACTCCACTATATGAAATAATGGCAATTATCAACAAAGGGTCCTGTGGCACCTTTAAGACTAATTGAGGCAGTATAGGCTGTGAACTAGTGGGAGAGAAACTTGGCCAAATGATTACAGAATGGCCTGCTACACCCAAACTGTTAGTCTTAAAGGTGCCACAGGACCCTCTGTTGCTTTTTACAGATTCAGACTAACACGGCTACCCCTCTGATAAATGGCAATTATGTTAATCAGCCAAAGGATAATTTTGATAAGCCAAAAAGTAGCTTTATCTGATAACTATTTTTGAGAAATTATCCCAAAAAAATAATGTTTAAAAAATAGGGCCAGATTCTGGAGTAACTCCACTGAAAGTAAATGGACTTACAGAGATATGAAACCTATACGAGTGAGGATTCAGACCTCTAATCATTGTAATTTCTCTTGGGAAGGATTTATTTAAAGACGGAGCATACAGACTGTACTTTTTTATTCACATTCAAATCCTCATTATGGAAATCTGTATTATTTTAGAGCTCATAGGAGTGAATTGTGAAAGTACTGGCTTGAATAAGTATTAGTAGAAGCTGGTGGTATGCAAATGTATGCACACAGCTCTAACAGATTTGGCCTGCTACACCCAAACTATTCTGTTCACAGTGTTAATAATTATCTTATTCATTGTCCTTTGAAATATCATCTGATGTTTGTAAAAATATGATACCATTGTAATACCAGACAGTGTTTTACAACAGGTGGAACTTGCTGAACAAAAAACAAGGGGCCTGATTCATCTCTTCTTAAAACAATTTTACCTCAACCTCATCATTGTTACTCCTGGTTTACACTTGCTTAAGTAGAGGAGAATTAGACTAAACATGTGTGCCCCTCATGAGATTCCAATTTAAAGGTGCAAACTGGTACTGTTCCATGAACATTGAGATCCATTTTTTGCGGCTCCCTCTTTATACAGAGCTTTGAAAATGTGGCCTTAGTTGCCTTAAAGCAAAGGAAGTGGTAGGGATATTCTATAGTAATTGTTAATGTGTTATCAAATGAAATTGTCATTCCATTTATGTTTCAGCTTTCCTTAACAGTTCCTAAAATTCTTGTGTAGCAGCTCTCAACTGGTCATATTTTAGGTACCGTGATTCTAATTTTATCCTAATGTTTAATGTAATTCTCTTGCATATAAACCCTGTTCTCCTTTTCTTGTCATCTGCATGGTAGGGTCCATGTACAGGGAACCAGCAGAGTCTGGCACACAGCAGGCTATGGGACGCAGTGGTTGGTTTTCTTCATGTGTTTGCCCACATGCAGATGAAACTATCTCAGGTATCATGCACTTTTTTTTCTTATTTTTTAGTTACTAATTTTTTACAATACATTAGCTGAATTGTTGCCCGAACAAATTATTTTCATATTAAGAGAGGGTGACCAGAACAACAATGCAAGGGAATACAGAAGAATTGAGGCAGTACAGGCTGTGAACTAGTGGGGGAGAAACTTGGCCAAATGATTACAGAATGACACTGCAACTCCTATGATCCAACCCTTTCTTTTGACACCAACTTCCTCTGTAACTTTGGGCACATCAAACATTCTGTGCCTCAATTTCTGCATCTGTAAAGCAGAGTCATATTTACCTTCTTACCTGTCTCAGGTGGGTGTGGTGGAGTATTTGAAAAATAATTTGATGTACTCAGATTACAGGTGCCAGACAAGTGGGAAATGCTTTTTTGATGTTATCATTATTTTTAATCTCTGTTGTTACTTTTATAATATTTAAAGTTATAGTTATAGAGTTATAGAGCTCTAAAGACGGAGATTTTTATAATTATTTTAGATTCTGATATGATTCAAGAATCCAGTCTTTGAATGTGCCACAGAGATGAAAGTTGGGATGTAGTGTGGAGTGAAGGTTGATATCTTGGTTCTGCTGAACTTCTTAGTGCTATAGACATTCTTTGTCTTCATGAACAGGCATTCTCACAGCAGGTAGCATTGTAGTGAATGCAGACTTTCTAAATGATGAAGGGGAGACGCATACAAAATAGAGGTGCACAAATAGCCTACACATATTGTCATGGTTACCAAAATATACTTATTTTAAGAATGAAAAAGTAGACTTGTTCAACAACATGTGGAAAGTCTGTGGCCAGGCCAGGAGTAAAATCCTCTTGGGTCCCAGTGTAGTGCTTTTAGTATGAGAAGACATGCTTTTCTCTTATTAAAAGTTTCTGCTTTATTCACTGTTCATCCTTTGCACTGAATGAGGCAGGAGTCCTATGGTAAAAAAAAAAAGGTGATCATGTTATGTCATAAAACCTTATGAGGGGACAGAATTAAATGTGTATGAGCAACCTTAATTCTGGCACTTCTTAACTTTTGGTTGCTTCATCTTGTATGATAGTTTTTTGTATGTAATTTCATAAATTATAAAAACATATACAAATCCACCACCACCAAATACTCCATCTTATGGAGCCATATTGACCCTCAGCATGAGTTATCAGCAGAGTTTGAATCTAGGACCTTTGGATCCACAGCACAGACCTCCACCACTTGAGTTAGAGGAGTGACAGATAGCAGTAATATCTTCTCATCCTGTATGTGGATCAGCTAGGAGAGAGGACTTGACACACACTTTGCCAACTGTTTGCTAGACAGTAGGGTAATGTTGGTGTTCAGGATTCCTGGATTCTGTTCCTGGCTTAGGAAGGAAATGGGGTCTAGTGGTTAGAGATAGTACACCTAAGTGCATAGATTTGGCACATTCATTATAAAAGGCAGAATGGCTATGGATGAGACTTGGGTTTGCGATGACAGGTTTGTATTCTCAGATCTATCTGAAGTGACCTTGCACAATGTTTTTCTTACTACATCTGTCAAATGAGAGACTATTTGCCTGCCTCCTAAGACAGCTATGAGGCTTTGCTCAATAATCGGGTGAGGGAAGTTCATAGGATTATTAATATTAGTTGCTAGATTAGACCTGATGGTTTCCTCCTAGTCTATGGGATAGTGCAATGTCTTTTTCCCATTTGGAGTTCAAGCTCTTGGGGCCTGGGAGCATGTTCAGTATCTCAGAATAGTTGACATATCGGGAGATCTTTGAGGCTTTGAATATGCCTAATGCAGATGGGATGCTCAGGTATTTTCATAGCAAACTTTTAATAAATTCATCTGAACAAGGTAAATACTGATTTTCAGAGTCTTTTCTGAATTGACTAAATCTGGGTGGATTTCAGTGGGGTTGGCAAATGACAGCTCTTTGGTGTACATCATAAAGGCTGGCACTAGAGCTCTTCCAAGAATGGTTGGAAATAGATTTGAAGCCACTGAACTTTTTATGGTGAAATTTTAAGAAAAATATGCCTGAGGCACAGAAGAAACATGGGGAAATTTCAGATTAAATAGTTAAAGATTGACAAAGTTCTACACAATTGAAGTTTAATAACTTTGGTTTACCTCGTATAAAACATTCCTAACTATGACTGATCTGTGACTTTTTGTCTTATTTGAGCTTTTTGTAATTCAATGCTATTGCTGTTATGACATTTTTCTTATGGCAGTGTGGGTGAGAACCTGATCATCACAATACTGTCCTCAGTTTAGCAGACATAAAGTATTATATAGGCATCATCTCTTCAACTCTGACACAGCTGCATACTATCAGAAAAGCTTTTCTTTTCTATGCTCTCTGTATGTGTGTATATATATCTCCTCAATATATGTTCCATTCTATATGCATCCGAAGAAGTGGGCTGTAGTCCACGAAAGCTTATGCTCTAATAAATTTGTTAGTCTCTAAGGTGCCACAAGTACTCCTGTTCTTTATTCTCCATAGTAGTTCAACTTGCACTATGGCTGTATTAAACTACTGTTTCTTCTAAACAAATAAGTGTGTGTGTGTGTGTGTGTTGCTACTGTCTGACAGTAAATAGTTGGATAAATGTGTTTTCATTTTATTTTCAGATCTGACATAAAGGGCCAAATACACTAATGGCCTCTCAGCTTCTCAGTCTGATTTTCCCTAGATGAAAATTAGGGGGGGAGGGAGGGATCGCTCAGTGGTTTGAGCATTGGCCTGCTAAACCCAGGGTTGTGAGTTCAATCCTTGAGGGGGCCACTTAGGGATCTGGGGCAAAATCAGTACTTGGGCCTGCTAGTGAAGACAGGGGGCTGGACTTGATGACCTTTCAAGGTCCCTTCCAGTTCTAGGAGATGGGATGTCTCCATTTATTTATTTATTTAAACCTACACGTGCAAACACAAACATTAATTCAAGTTGGCAGTTGTATGTGTAAAATACCTGTTTTACAAGTGCAAGTTCCTATTTGTGCAAAATATGTTCATGCAAGATCAGAGGCTCAGTTGAGGGTCATAGAAATATTGGCCCAAAATAGTCTTATTTACAATGTATTCATGTTTGCAGGATTCCAGTCAAATTGAATTACTGAAAGAGTTAATGGATCTTCAGAAGGATATGGTGGTCATGTTGCTCTCTATGCTGGAAGGTAATTTTAATTTATTTTAAAAGTTTATTTTGCAAGTATTATAACCGTGTCTTTTCCTCTGCACATTTTTTTCACAGCAAAACCAATGTCTCTTCCTTTTTTAGTATTTTAAAGTTAATTTGTTTATTATCAGAAGAGCTGTTGATCTTTAAAGGCTCATGGGAATTACTATAACTATAATTTGCATGGTGAGTGATAATGTAAGAATTAATTAAATCAATGTTAATTATGCACAGGCCAGCTCAGTTTGAATCATTACAAAGATTTACTTATTTCCATGTGTTTGGCTTCTATTTTGGTTCAAATGAGATGCTATTTGCTGGTGAAGCTAGAATCCAAGGTTCTTGCTACAGAAGGAAGCTTCACTATTTATCAGTTGTTTTATTTACTGTGTGTTAGCAACTTCAGTGTGCTGCATTTAACATCACACTTTTTTGTATTGACAATTACCTTAACCATGAAAGAATGAGCTTTGAATTCACCTGGGTAGGTCTACCATGGCTCTGGGGGATTGTCCTGTTTAACATTTGCAACAGCTACCGTTGCACCTCAGCTTCACCCAGTAGCAGGTGGCCATTGAAAAATATGGTTATTATTTATTGATTTGCAGTGGCCACTGGGACCTTCAGTCAAGGACCTGGACCACATTGTGCTAGGCATTGAATAAACAAAGATGGTCCCAAAGATACCTATTTTCTCCCTCAGAACCAGAAAGCCTAATCTCCACAGCATATCTAAGCTCCTCAGAGGAGTGGCTAGAAAAGTCTCAATGTCACTCCTAAATTCTATCTCCCATTCAGCACTCTATTAAATGTGAAAGAAATCTTAGATGTATACATACTGACATTTATCTCCTTCTTTCAAAAGCAGTGCTTATAATTACTTCTATTATTGCATCTTTATAGAATCATAGAAGTGTAGGACCTGAAGGGACCTTGAGTGGTCATCTAATCCAATCCCCTGCACTCAAGGCAGGGCTAAGTAATAACTAGACCATTCCTGAGAGGTGTTTGTCTAACCTGCTCTTAAAAACCTCCAGTGACGGAGATTCTACAACCTCCTTAGGCAATTTGTCCCAGTGCTTAACTTCCTTGACAGGAAGTTTTTCCTAATGTCCAACCTAAATCGGCCTTGCTTCAATTTAAACATATAGCCTCTGAGGACAGGAAAAGAAGCAAACAAGAAAAAAATCCCTCCCCCTTGTAACAACCTTTTAATCTGTCATTATGGCTCCCCTCAGTCGTCACTTCTTCAGACTAAACAAACCCAATTTTTTCAATCCTTCCTCATAGATCTTGATTTGGTATAGTATTTTTAAATGATAACCTGTATAATTATACACTGAAGACTTGCATGCAACCAGATCAGTTAGCAGTTTGTAAATCTTACCATGTGATGATTTCAGTAGTCATTATTAAATGCTTTTATTTGCCAAAATGTTCATTGTCACCAATGACTTGTTATTGCATGTCACCCCCTTTAGGTAATGTTGTGAATGGAACTATTGGCAAGCAGATGGTTGACATGCTAGTGGAGTCTTCCAACAACGTGGAAATGATTCTGAAGTTTTTTGATATGTTCTTAAAGTTGAAGGATTTAACTTCATCTGATGCATTCAAGGAATATGACCCTGATGGTAAGGGTATAATTTCAAAGAGGGACTTTCAGAAGGCCATGGAAAGCCATAAGCACTACACCCAGTCTGAAACTGAGTTTCTACTATCTTGTGCTGAGACAGATGAGAATGAGACTCTGGATTATGAGGAATTTGTGAAACGGTTCCATGAGCCTGCCAAAGACATTGGTTTCAATGTTGCTGTTCTTCTGACCAACCTTTCAGAGCACATGCGCCATGATACTCGGTTGCAGACTTTTCTTGAACTAGCAGAGAGCGTTCTGAATTATTTTCAGCCCTTCCTTGGACGCATAGAAATCATGGGTAGTGCAAAGCGCATTGAGCGAGTTTACTTTGAAATAAGTGAGTCAAGTCGGACTCAGTGGGAGAAACCTCAGGTTAAAGAGTCAAAGAGGCAGTTTATCTTTGATGTAGTAAACGAAGGAGGGGAGAAGGAAAAGATGGAACTTTTTGTTAATTTCTGTGAGGATACCATCTTTGAAATGCAGCTAGCTGCCCAGATCTCTGAGTCAGATTTGAATGAGAGGTCCACAAATAAAGAAGAGAATGAAAAAGATAAGCCTGAGGAACAGGACTCTAGCAGGGGCTTCTTCTCCCTTGTGACTGTCAAGGCAGCCTTGGTAGCCCTTAAATATAATATAATGACTCTTACAAAAGTGCTCAGCATGAAGAGTCTAAAGAAGCAGATGAAGAAAATGAAAAAAATGACCATGAAGGACATGTTCATGGCTTTATTTTCTTCCTACTGGAGCATCTTGATGGGCTTACTGCATTTCACCTGTAGTGTTTTCCGGGGCTTCTTTCGCATCATGTACAGTTTGCTACTCGGAGGAAGCCTGGTAGAAGGGGCTAAGAAGATCAAGGTAGCTGAACTTTTAGCCAATATGCCAGATCCCACTCAGGATGAGGTACGTGGTGAAGGGGAAGAGGGAGAAAGGAAACCCACAGAAGCTGCATTGCCAGCAGAAGATCTGACTGATCTGACAGCTTTATCAGATGATGGTGACCTACTCTCAGACATATTTGGCTTGGACTTGAAAAGAGAAGGAGGCCAGTATAAGCTGATTCCTCATAATCCAAATGCTGGTCTGAGTGATTTGTTGAGCACATCTTCCTTACTCCCATTACCTGAGATGCAGGAAAAAATTCAGGTAACAAACTATATTTTTATCCACCATGTTTCAGTCTGTTCTGTGTGGGCCAGAAATAAAACTTACAACTATGTTTGTATGATTTTAGTTTTTTTCTTAAGTGTGGCATGTTTTTGAAAGAATAACAGTGAATTACCAAAGTTTAATCTTTCTGGGATCATGAGGTTGAAGCTGCTCAGACTAGTCCTTGTTATTCGGTTTGCTTTTAAATTCAAAATTCAGTTTGTCTTTTGTAAATGCAAAGGGAAATGTCATTTTCCCTCAGTGTAGCGTTGGTTAATAAAAAATGCCTTGATGTTCAGCACTATGACTGTTGCCTTTTAGCCATGTTTTGAAGGCTGCATACCGTATAATACTGCTTAGACTTTTAGATGGGATTGCTTGTGTTGGTAAGTGGCAGATCTCAACAGCCCTGGGGCTCACTTCTGATTTGTCTTATGCAGGGTGGCTCCAAGGTTTTTGCTGCCCCAAGCAGCGTGTGGGGGGGGGAAAAAAAGCCGCGATCGGCGGCAGCTCCACCTCGCCGCTTTCTAATTCGGCGGCAGATCCTTCCCTCTGAGAGGGACAGGGACCCTCCGCCGAATTGCCGCCGAAGAGCCCGACGTGTAGCCCCTTCCCTTTGGCCACCCCAAGCACCTGCTTGCTCAGCTGGTGCCTGGAGCCGGCCCTGGTCTTATGTTTCTAAAGTTCATGCGTCAGGGTTTCATCCAGGTATCTTCAGGGGACAAGGTATTCTGGGAGGGGTTTTTTTTTAATCTCCTTCCTCTGAAGCATCAGGAATGGACACAGCTGGAGATGGGACTTTGGACATGGAGGGCACCGAGCATTCTCTTTATCAACGTGCAAGACTGGATGACTGGTTGGTTCTTGCTCATGTGCTCAGGGTCTCACTGATCAGTATACATGGAGTTGGGAAGGATTTGTTCCCCAGGTCATATTGGCAGTGTAGCGGGGTGGACACCTGCTCCTGCCCTGAAGGGCTTGAAATCAGCCCTGAAAGAGGGCTGCAGTGGTAAAAGCATCCCTGGAGAGGGCTGCAGCTCTAAAAGCTGGGCTGATTGGGGAAGCGGCCGCAGCTGGGCCACACCTCAATCAGGCCATAGCTGGCCTGTATAAAAAGGCAGGGAGCCAAGAGCTCAACGGTCTCTCTCCGCATTCAGTGAGAGACAGGCCTGGCTGCAGGGAGCTTAACCAAGTGCCTAGAGTGGATCAGGGCTGGGGAAAGGCCAAGAGAGCTGAGGAGCTCCAGCCTAGGAAAGCCCCAGGCTGCAGGTATAGGGTAAGGCAAAAGGGGCAGTTGGGTTGCAGGAGGCAGCCCATGGGTAGGCAGAGGCAGCAGGTCCGAACCCCTTTGCCTGTGATGAGTGGCTTATACTGCAGTCTGCCCCAGTGAATGGGGGCTAGATGGAGAGTAGGCAGTAGCCAAGACTGAGGCAAGTGGGGATAATGGGTGGGGGTTCCCCTGGGAGGGGGAGACCCAGAACTGTGGGGGTACTGCCAGGGGACAGCACCCAGTTAAAGGGGCACCGGGGTCTGGGAGGGACATGGGGGCCAAGCGGCAGTGGGACACCGGCCTGCAGAGGGTGCTCTGCAGGCTAGAGAGCTAATTCCCGAGATGACCAGCAGGAGGTGCCGCAGGGGTGAGTCCCGTGCAGTGACCTTGGGTTCTTTTCATCTTCTTCTGCAACCTGTGGATGTGGGTCACTTGCCAGGATTATCTGGGTATCACTTAATCATTTTCCTGCCATTGCAGGACTTGGATCACTGGTACATTTCAGCCCTTCCTATTCTCTGCCTTTTTCACCTAACAATTTAGTCTCATGTAGGTTGTAATACTTTGGTCTCACTTTAATTGTTGGCTTCAGTGTGTGGGTGATAGATGGTGTTGGTGGCCTGTGATATAGAGGAAGTCAGACTAGATGATCTAATGGTTCCTTCTGGCCTTAAACTCTATGACATTTTTTTATCTGACTCATTCAAGGAGCAGAAAGTGAATGACGATGAAAAGGAGGAGAAAGAAGAAACTAAATCGGAACTTGAAAAAGCAGAGTAGGTATAACCCAAGACCTTGCCCCTAAGAACTATAGTTTGTTTTTCTGAGAAATCAGTTTTGTTTACAGGTAGTCCCTTGCTCCTTCATTTCTGTGTCATAGAGACATCTCACATGTCTGAATATAGGTTCCCCATCACACATCATCCTCGCTGGCGAAGGAGCCCCTCACAGTCCCAGTGCAGTGAAACCAGCATAAAATTGATGCCATTATGGTGGTTTTATGCCTTCCTTTATTCCAGTCTATCCTTCCCAGTCCCGTTTCCAGCTGTGATCCCTGTATTTACATGACACCTGGGATAACAGTCAGCCTTCTCTATAGTGCTGCTCTATGATAAGTCTTCTGATGACTAGAATTTACACACTGTCTCACGCTATCTCCCTCCCTTCCCCAGGAGAGCTAAGAGTTGAGACATACTTTCACTGTATGTCCAGCCCGGGGCTGGGCTGCTTGAACAGACAGATTCCCAATATCACTTGGAACTGAGTTCCCCTGTGTCCAAGGCCCCATGTACTCCACATAAAACTGAACCTAATGTCTACTTCAACAACCCCAGCTTCTATAGCATGCTGGTGCAGAAAATGGAAAATTCCACAGGAGCATTTATCAGAGGGGTAGCTGTGTTAGTCTGTATCCACAAAAACAACGAGGAGTCTGGTGGTACCTTTTACCCACAAAAGCTTATGCCCAAATAAATCTGTTAGTCATTAAGGTGCCACCGAACTCCTAGTTACAGGAGCATTTGAATTTAAAACTAGAAGTCTAAATATGTAAGTAGCCCCTGCATGCATTTGTTTGTGATACTGAATGCAATTTATTTTATGCTGTCCCAAAGATTTCACTTTTCAATCTGCCACACACGTTATCGCGGACACACCAAGGGGAACCTGGAGGTTTTGGCAGCTGGGCAGAAAATAGTTAGGGCCTTTGGCATTTGAACAGGTTTGAGAGGCAGAGTGGGATTGTGGGACAAGAGCTTTAGCTGGAAGATTGTATTAAAATGACCGGCAGTACAAAAGCTAACATGTCTGATATTTAATAGTTATCTTTAAGGTTCAGAGTTAAAACCCCTTTAAGGGAAGAGGGAGTTTATCCCTCCTAGAACTATTGTTCCAGGCTGTCTGCTGACTAAAGATATGTCTACACTACCCGCCGGATCAGCGGGCAGTGATCGATCCAGCAGGGGTCGATTTATCACATCTAGTCTAGATGCGATAAATCGACCCCTGAGCATTCTCCCGTTGACTCCTGTACTCCACCGCCATGAGAGGCACAGGTGGAGTCGATGGGGAAGCGGCAGCAGTTGATTCACTGCAGTGAAGACACCACGGTGAGTAGGTCTAAGTACGTCGACTTCAGCTATGTTATTCATGTAGCTGAAGTTGCATAACTTAGATAAATCCCCCCCACTTAGGGTAGACCAGGCCTTAGGAAGAAAATGCTTTGATTTACATTCAGCTCTAGAGCTGTGCCGGAACCAGAATTTCTGTCCCATGAAAAATGTCACATTTCCAAATATTTTTTTTTTTACTTGGAATGAAAAGTTGAAAATTAAAATTTTCTATTGGATGTAAATTATGGCGCCAGGCAGCCCAACTGCCAGATGGGCACCCCAGGGAGCTGACTAGCCGGGTAGCGCTGGAAGCCGAGCAACTAAGGGAGCCATCACCAGGCAGGCTGCCCAGTATTCTGGGAGGCTGGGAACCCAAGCAGTCTGCATGCCTACCCTCCAGTCAGCTTGTAGGCAGGCTGAGAGGAATCCAGACGGGCTGGCCAATCTGCTTGCCTGCCTGGTTTCCATCAAAAGTTTTGACAGTCTAAATGTTCCCACAGCACATATTGATTCCATCAAATCAGAAGTTTCCAATGGAAAAAAAGGTTCCATCAGAAAATGTTTGACCAGCGTTATTTAGTCCATTTGTCTAAAGTGTCTAGAAGCATTTAACATAGACACAGACAAACACCACATAGGTTCCAGAGAACAATTTTATAGTAAGGTGTATGGTCTTTGGCAAAGTCTTCAGCTACAGGTTCACTGAATGCACTGTGTGTAGCTGCTAGGTATGTAAACCAGGGTGATTTTGATTTTACAAACCTCGTCAGTCCAATATTGTTTTGGCTTTAGCAAAATTCTGTGTGGGCATTGCTCACTGCAGGATGACAGTTCAGTGCTCTTAGATTTTTATGCAGCACAAATTTTAATGTCAGTTTTTTCAATGTGCAACTCAGCCTTTCTCTTTGTTTTTGATTTGTTTTTGGTTTTCTAAATTAATGCAACATTGTTTTAGGTCCCATATTAGTAATAGAATTATGGTCCGAGTTAAAAATCAAATAAATGTAATGGAATGCAAAATACAGTGTTTGGTTTTAACTGGTAAAATAGAGTGAAATTACATCCCATAGTTCAGGATTCCTTGTTTTCCTTTGTATAGCTGATACGTCACAAACACCTGAAAGTGCAACAATCAATTCTTGTAAGTGCTTGTGGTATCCACAACTGTTGGAGGGGAAATTCAGAATCCTGAACTCAAGACTTGGTTCCTAAATAGAGGAGGAAATGCTTTTTCAGTTATTCTGTTTCAAAACATAAATGTATTTTAAGTTTTAAGTCAACTATTTTCTGTTATGGCCAAATCCTGCTGCTTTCTCTGCATCCTGGAGCCCTCATCACAGCAGATGTGGTGTAGTCATGAGGCTGAAGGGGAGCTATCCGAAGTGCATTACAGAGCTTAGTTCTGTTGGTATTAACTACACAAATATGGAGTGGGGCTTGGGAATAGGAAGGGTGGAGCAGGTGGATCCATAATTACCTGGATTCACCAGTCAAATATCCTCATTTAAGAGAGGCTACTGCAATGCAGTGGCTGCAGTATCACCCACAGAACATTGTTGCCATTTCTTTGTGGCCTGAGAGGGAGGATTCCTCTTCATTTCACGTCTCTTCCCTGCACGAATCATGGCTATTGTGGCTTCATGAGGGGACAGGATTTTCCCCTTAATGTGGTGGGACTGTAAACAGGGGTCAGCAATGTGTCCATGGTAAAAATTTTGAGATCCATGGTAATTTTTCAAAACATTGAATGACTGAATGACACAATACCCCCAACCCCCAATGTCAGTCACTAAATATGGTAATTTTGTCAAGTGTCCGTCGCGCAATGTGGTGGTGTCGACCCCTGACTGTAAACATCCGGGTGGGAAAAAAGTTTACAATAGATCTTTAGGTTATCTTCAGTGACTCAGCACACATTATGGGTTCATTTGTTTTCTCAGGGGAGAAGATGGAGAAAAGGAAGAAAAAGCCAAAGAAGACAAAGGGAAACAGAAGCTGAGACAGCTTCATGCACACAGATATGGAGAACCAGAAGTCCAGGAATCAGCCTTTTGGAAGAAAATCATAGCATACCAGCAGAAACTTCTTGTAAGATGTTATCTACACTGTTATCTACATTGGACTCAGTACTTGAATGTTAGCCAGGAACTTGTTACAAAGGCCTACAGAAAGTGTCTGTGCATCTGAGAAAGCTGTAGCAACCTTCACTCATTCTCTGCCCTTAACCCACCCCCCAAAAAGGCATAAAAACAACATGACAGTGAAAATACCAATGTGCTAGGCAAAATAATCATTTAAAAAAACAAACAAACATGCTGCTTTTTATTTTGCACAAGTTGGTACTTGTACATGCAGTTACCCAATTTGTGAATGCAAATGTGGGGGTTTGTGGCTGGAATGGATGCATATGTATTTTGTATTTTTAAAGGGTGGAAGAATTATATGCATTCTTGAAAATAATTTGCCACGAATGTTCATAGCTGCATTGCGGCTGTGAAATCCTATTAGTAAGCAGCACGAACCTGCTGTGGGGGTAATTAACTATTGGAGCAGTTTACCAAGGATCGTGATGGCCTCTCCATCACTGGCAATTTCTAAATCAAGATGGATTTTTTTTTTTTTAAGATATGCTGACATTCAAAAGGAATTATTTTGGGGAAGTTCTGTGGCCGATGTTATCCAACAGGTCAGACTAGATGATCACACTGGTCTCTTCTGGCCTTGGAATCTATGAAGGGGAAAATTTAGAGTGGAGAGATCTCAGAACTGAGAGCAAAATTTGGTGAGTTCAGAAGCTCTCTCACCGGTAAATTACATTTGTCTCTCAGGCTGAGGCACCATTCAGAGGCTTTGCTCAATATCTGAAAGGCACAAGGCTGAAGAATGGAATCTTGGTCTCAGACCTGTGGTAGTGGCTACAGAGCCTCTCCATGACAACGACCACAAGTCAGGGCTCCTCTGCTCTCTCCCATGGATCCAAGCAACTCTCTAACCCATTGGCTCTGCACCAGCCTGCATGACAACTCCACCACACATATTCCTGTAAAAAGAGCTACCGCTAAGGCCATAGTGTTCAAGAGTCTGCAGGGTCACCTTTCACTGCTTCTCTGCTTTCTAGCCCCTAGAGCAGTGATAAATAATTTCCCTTGTATATGAGACCTTTCAGAGCAGCACAAATGGCATGTGACAAACCAATTTAAAGAATTTTTGAAAACCCAATATTAGTATAAAATTTCATATCTAGATATAAATCTGCATAAAACAGATGTCCTATATTTTGCATGAAATATTTACCTTTTTAAAAACTGTCTTGAAAGCCCATATCTATGGAAAATAAGACTAATTAAAGGAACATGTTTCTCAAATAATTCAATTTCCCTCCCCCCAGTTTAGATACATATTTATGCCAGCTTGTAAATTGTAATACATTCACAAAAGGGGGTGGAGAGTTACGGTTATGCATACAGCCTTATTTTCAACATTCTCTGACTTTTTGAGTGATTTTTTTTGAGTGATTCACTTTGCAACTTTAGTATTCTTTTATTGTAGTTTGTGTGTGTGTGTGTGTGTGTTTGTGTGCGTGTGTGTGTGTATATATGTAGAGAGAGATAAAAGCAGCAGCTGTGAATGTTTTAAAAATTAGCCATGGGAAATATCCAAAAGATTTAGTTAGGATACAAGTTTAGCTGCACATCTGAAACTTACCTGGACTGTTCAAACCACGTCCGGCTACAGACCTTAGGGGAACAGTATTTTCGTGGGATTTCCCATACTTCCACTTTCAATCCTGTTGTAGTTGGAACTTGAAAGTACAGTGGCCTAACAACATGAAAACTAATTTCAAGACCGAGTTATCCAAGCTTTTCACTCTTCACAAGGTCTAAGATTTGGTTCCAAATTCAGCTTCGTTTTATGATTCTCCCACTCTAACTGAAAACCTTGGTAAACATGGAAGCAATTTTTGGAGGAGATTGTGGGAAGAGGTGTTCTTGTGAGGGTTTTTAACAGTAAAACTCTACAAGCTTTCTAGATTTGGATACTTTGAATATTTTTTATAACATAAGATTCTTAGAAGTAATTTTTATGAGTTCATCAAAGTTGACTAAATCAATATATAAAATTATTTATAGATAAACTGTATTTTTTATTTTTATTTTCAGAACTATTTTGCTCGCAATTTTTATAACATGAGGATGTTGGCTTTGTTTGTTGCTTTTGCCATCAATTTCATCCTGCTCTTCTATAAGGTAAATTTGTTGTATTATTACTAATCAACCCTTGTATTGCATAATTGCATGAATTTGAAAAACATGGGAGACTCCGTAGCCAAATTAACACACACTAACTTCCAATTAAAACTAGCCAAAGACTGCATAGCCTAGTGTTTTAAGGATCTGCTTAATATTTAAAATGTATTGAGTGCTTATCTTGTAAAGTTATACCTCTATTAAAATGTCTATTAGTTATTTTTTCCATCAGTACAATTCTAAAAAAAAATAGAGAATCTTATGTAAAACATGCCACACATACCAAAAGCCTATATGCCTGACCTCTCTACACACAGTCATGGCAGGAAAGAGTTAACCATTTAAATAGTCAAATTCAATAAGGCACAATGCTAATTAGAGCCTGCTGGGCCTGCACACTGGGGGGTCTTCACCTTCCTCATTGCAGAAGACCATCTCAGAGCACAGCCCCTCTCCTCCCCCACACTAGACCCTGCCCCAGTTGGTCTGCATAGTTCAGAGACTGCACAAACAGAGGGAGTGTAATTTGTGGCGGGAGCACATAAATCAGTCCTGCAGAAGATAGTTAATGCTGCTCCAAGCTATATTCGCTTTTCCACTGATGACTCTCTCCTGTCCCTGGAAGCTTCCGTACCTAGACGAATCCCTGGCAGAGCTGTGCTATCAAGGAATCAGAGCAGGGTTGGTCAGAGCTGCAGTGTGTGTTACAAGGCCTCCACCACAGGATGACTATGAGCCGCCAATGTGATGTGGCTGTGAAAAAAGCTAATGTGGTCTTGGGATGCATCAGGCGAGGTATTTCCAGGAGAGATAAGGAGGTGTTAGTACTGTTATACAAGACACTGGTGAGACCTCATCTGGAATACTGTGTGTAATTCTGGTCTCCCATGTTTAAGAAGGATGAATTCAAGCTGGAACAGGTACAGAGAAGGGCTACTAGGATGATCCGAGGAATGGAAAACCTGTCTTATGAAAGGAGACTCAAAGAGCTTGGCCAAAAGAAGGCTGAGGGGAGATAAGATTGCTCTCTATAAATATATCAGAGGGAAAAATATCAGGGAGGGAGAAGAATTATTTAAGCTGAGTACCAGCATGGACACAAGAACAAATGGATATAAACTGGCCATCAGGAAGTTTAGACTTGAAATTAGACGAAGGTTTCTAACCATCAGAGGAGTGAAGTTGTGGAACAGCCTTCCAAGGGAAGCAGCGGGGGCAAAAGCCATATCTGGCTTCAAGACTAAGCTTGCTAAGTTTATGGAGGGGATGGTCTGATGGGATAGCCTAATTTTGGCAATTAATTGATCTTTGACTATTAGCGATAAACATGCCCAATGGCCTGTGATGGGATGTTAGATGGGATGGGATCTGAGCTACTGCAGAGAATTCTTTCCTAGATGTCTGGCTGGTGAGTCTTGCCCACATGCTCAGGGTTTAGCTGATCGCCATATTTGGAGTCGGGAAGGAATTTTCCTCCAGGGCAGATTGGTAGAGGCCCTGGGGATTTTTCGCCTTCCTCTGCAGCATGGGGCAGGGATCACTTGCTGGAGGATTCTTTGCACCTTGAAGTCTTTAAACCATGATTTGAGGACTTCAGCAGCTCAGACATCGGTTAGGGGTTTATTACAGGAGTGGGTGGGTGAGATTCTGTGGCCTGCGTTGTGCAGGAGGTCAGACTAGACAATTATAATGATCCTTTCTGACCTTAAAATCTATGACTCTATGGTCATGACCTTCCATGGATCCCCAGTGATCTGTCAAGTTCATGGTAGCTTTTCTATAGTGAGGGAATGGCAAAACCAGTCATCCCAGTGGAATAAAGTAGAGGGATCTCTGTGAGGTATTTCTAGTGGCGATTTCTTCACAAAAAAAGGTTCCCTTCCCCCCATTTACATTTTTGTTTGTCTCTGTGATTTATAGTACATAGCGTGTAGAAATGCAAAACTCCTGTCAAATTAAATAGTTTTCCCACTGAGTGTGAGTGATTTGAACAGGTCTCCACCTCTGCTGTGATAGAAGAAAAGGAAGTTCTTGTGGTAAATGCTGAGGAAGACTCCAAGTTAAACAGCCTGGAAAGCGGCTCCCATCGGATCATCGCTGTGCACTATGTCCTTGAAGAAAGCAGTGGCTATATGGAACCCACACTGCGGATTTTGGCCATCCTACACACAGTCATCTCCTTTTTCTGCATCATTGGATATTACTGTTTGAAAGTAAGAGGTCGAGGAATGTAGCACTGTTTGTTTTTGTAGACCCCTTTGCTCCTTTCCATTGAGTGATGTGCAGTGGAGCAAAATCACAGAAATTTTTCACAAACAGGGTGAGGACCCCCATGAAGAGCCACTATGTTGCTGGCTTCCCCTGTATATAAGTTATGCATGTGATGAACCTCACAAGAATTCAGAAAGGTGAGGCCTGTCATGTGAGGGAGGTGGAATCCCTCCATATGGCATGTTCTCATAGACTCAACACATGGCCATTTGCCATGTACATTAATGCAGCCCTGTTTTGGCTGAGGTGCCACCTGTGGCTTTCAAATACAAGTAGAGGGGGATACATGTGATCAGAGGAGGATAGATTACAATGGCAGCATTGCATGTCAGCTGGCTGTGCTGCACAAGAAGTGTATATTGCCAAGGGTGTATGGTAGTTGGACTAGAGTTTCTGACTGATCTCCCATGGGTGATATTCTGACAAGGCCTTCCTCTTGTCCCTTTTATACCTCCGTTAGTCTTGTTTTATCAGAAGTGGAATGCAACATATCAGCAGCTTGCTCAAAGGAGGCACATGAATAGCATTTCTCTTTGCACAGGTTTTTATGCAGTAGGAAATTATTTGGCTTCTAGTTATTTTTTCATCCTATCTTTAATTGGTTACCGTTTCTTTGCCACAGAGACAGGATCTGCTTTCCAAGTGAAGGCAAATGGTTACCAAGTGGCTGATTTCCTTATGCACTTTAAATACTTGCACAACACCAATAAATAGTGAAACACATTTTCCATGATTGGGTGTCAGGTGACATATGCAGTACCATCTCCAGGTCCTGGCTTTTGAGATACGGCTTTCTTTTTTCTGTGTGAGTTTTATGGAATGTCTCTCAAAAAATAACTTTTTATATTTATCCTCTTGGTAGACATGAATTAAACTATTGAAGTAACTGTTTGCCATAATGATTTCCCACAGTTTCTGATGCCCTGAGGAAGGCATTGTCCTTAAAAGGGACAGTTCTAGTCTCGACCTGTGGCCACTGTAGACACACGTTGCTTTAAAAAAAATCCATTTCAACTGTATTGCTTTTTATTTGTGTGCAAGATTTGTGTATGTAAATTACTGTTAAAATGGGAATGAGTAAAATCCACTAAAAACTTTTTATGAAGCTGTCTTCAAAAATATTTGAATTACAGTTTTTATATCAAGTGTAATATCCACCCTATTATCAAGTAATATAGTTTTAATTGTTATTGTTCCAATATAATGCTGTCCAGCTGTAGGCTGTGGTTCAGGTGCAGAGTCACTGATGTGGAGTGGATAAATAAAAGGTGAATCTGGGGAAATTCAGAAATAATGCTGGGAGCCTAACAGAATCACTTTTCAAAATAAAAGTCCAATAAAACAGCCCTCTGTATGTAATTAATGCTTTAGTGCAACCAAAATGTACTTTTCTGTCAGTAGCAGTTTTCTAAGGAAAGTCCATTCAAATGGAACTTGAAGATCTGCCAGCCGCATCCAGCCCCAATGGGAGGCACTTCTCTTGAATGTCAGTCACCCAGCTCATTATAGAGAGTTCTGTCCTAGGGAAGGCCTCCAGAGCCTTGCAGTCCAGATCCTCAGGGGCAGGCAAAGTGCACTGAGCACAACTCAAGGAGGCGGTGTGCAAAAGTACTTTAACGATGTCTTTTGCATTATTCTCATACCAGTGCAGCTGTTTCCCCTGCTGTGTCTTAAGAGCAGCCTCAGGACTACTTTAATTCATGCCAGTCTTTAACAGCCCCAGGTGCCTTAATGCAACCCTAGGGTTACCATATTTCAACACTGAAAAAAGAGGACAAATAACGGGAGCCCTGGCCTTGCCCCAACTCTGCCCCTTCCCCGCCCCAACCCCGCCCCCATTCCAACCCCTTCCCCAAAGTTCCTGCCCCAACTCTGCCCCCTCCTCTGAGCACCCCGCATTCCCCCTCCTCCCTCCCGCTCTGATCTTGGTTGGGGGTTGCTAAGTGCTTCCCTGCTCCCCACTCGCCCTGCAGCCTCTGCACCCCCCCTTGCCCTACAGCCTCTGTGACCACTGCTCCCCACTCACCCTGCAGCCTCTGCACCTGCCCTTGCCCTACAGTCTCTGTGACCCCTGCTCCCCACTCGCCCTGCAGCCTCTGCACGCCCCTTGCCCTGCAGCCTGTGACCCCTGCTCCCCACTCGCCCTGCAGTCTCTGCACGCCCCTTGCCCTGCAGCCTGTGACCCCTGCTCCCCACTCGCCCTGCAGCCTCTGCGCCCCCCGCCTGCCCTGCTCCCCTGCTCACCCGGCAGCCTCTGCCTGGCGGAGGCTTCGGACGCTCAGCGGCAACCGGGGCAGCGCGGGTTCCTGCAGCCCCGGCATACACCACACTCCCCGCCCCGCGCCGCAGCCTCCTTCCTGCCGCCACTGGAAACAGCTCCTGTGGCCCTGGGGCCGCAGGAAGGGTCACCCAGTGGCCGGGGGGTCCCCGCCTGCGAGGGAAGCCCGAGCCGCTGGCTGGGCCTGGCCTCCCCGTGTTCCTGCGGGCTCGGCTGGGGCGCGCAGTCCGCCCGGCCTGCGGGGGCAGCAGCGGCCCCTCCGCCACCTTCTGTGGCTGCGCCCTCCCCCTCCCCCTGCCCAAGCTCGCTACAATGTAGCCGGGGCGGCAGGGCTGGGCTGCACTGCGGACCCGGCGGGTCGTGCTGGGGCCGGGCGGCCCCTGGCTTATGCCTCTCTATTTCCCCGGACATGTCCAGCTTTTTGAAAATTCCCCCCGGACGGGGATTTGAGGACCAAAAAGCCGGACATGTCCGGGGAAATGCAGACGTATGGTAACCCTATGCAACCCCAGATGAGCCTGACATAGGAGCATGCCCAATGTGCTGCTCACTTTTTAGCCATGCCCCTTTTCACCCTGCTATGCTGACAGCAGGAAAGGTGTGTGGTCTACAAACCCTTATATTGGCTCTGTGTCACCGTAGGATCCTCCTGGCATTTGTCTGAGCCTTCTTGGGTTAATGGCCACAGTACTGAAACAGTGCAGTGCAAAGTCATTGTATGGCACTGAAGGATCTGGGCCTCATTCATCTATACATACCCAGGTTCCTGGCATTAGTCAAATACTTGACTGTTTGAAAGACTACTGTAGCTTATGTGTAGTATGCAATTTTTCCTTCTGATTGCTGGTTTAGCTTCATTCAATCTGTGCATTCAATTTTTATAAGCAGTTAGCTGTTCTTAAAAGATAGCAGCTCCCAGAGCTGTCACTGATTTTGAACTAATTTTTAATATGTTTATTTTTCTATTGCAGGTTCCACTGGTTATTTTTAAGCGTGAAAAGGAAGTTGCAAGGAAATTGGAATTTGATGGGCTGTACATTACAGAACAGCCTTCAGAAGATGATATTAAAGGGCAGTGGGACAGACTCGTCATCAACACACAGTGAGTGTTTTTACTTTAGCTTTTATAGCTGTGTACAGAATTTTCTGGAATACACACATTGTATATAGCTAGCTCTCAAGTTTCTCAGAAGTGGACGATGGCGATGGGGATTAGGCTTCCAGCAAAATAATCCAATAGACTGTAAGCATCTGTAGGAATTATTGTATATCATGATTGTTAGTCTGTGTTCTGAGGGCCTGAATCTGAAATGACTTGCCCTGCAAAAAAACCAAGGCACAATGAAGTTCACGTTGGTAAGTATGATATTTACTAACAAATGCGACTGCCACAGATACTGGGTGAACTGCACTTTGGAACCTTTTAGACCGCCTTGAGTGTGCCCCTCAGGTGACAGGCCCAGGTTCCTGCACCTCATTCTGGGCAGAACCACATGGTCCATCCACTCTGGATCTGGGTCTCTGGACGTCAATCCTAACTGTGTTGACACCCAACTCAATTTGGCACCTGTAGCCCTTTCGCTCTGGGGACCTGTGATCAGTCAAGTTGACTAAAGCAACTCAGAAACAATGCCTTCCAAACAAAGTATTATTTATTCATTCCCCCAAAGGCACAAAAGCATGCAGAGCAAAGTGTAGAAACAGTAAATGGCATGGGTATTACACAACAGTCTTTCCTTGCCAGATTTTTGTAAACTCCCTTCATCCCAGCTAATCCCCCACTCTTACTGGGAGAAAACAGACTGTCCTGCTCACAGCAGGCTTTCTCTGTCTTCCTGTGTTCCCTTGCCAGCCTGTCAGCTCTCGCTCACACTTCCAGGGCCGGCTTTAGCCACTCATTAACCTCCCAACCTTGTCTAGGCCACAGTGGCTTAGTGGGTTTTTTTGGACCTCTCTCTTCTTAACCTTGGCAAACGAGCTGTGTCATCAGGGGCTGAGGAGTCACCTCTTCACAGCTATAAAACTGGCTATTCTGAGTGCTCTATCATAGTTTTATCTTTCCCATCTGGTTGCTTTAACAACCTCTTTTTAGCTAATTCTATAACAAGTAACTCATCATAAACACAGACACAGAGGTATGTACCATAGTCATGAAACATAAAAGTTATTTCCCAGTTTATCACAGTTGCGCTAACACTGTACCATGACACACAACTGTAGAAAAATATTGGGCAAAAACATGCACACAAAATAAAGCTTCTTCGGGTTGGGAAAAAAACCCTTCAATTTGACACACACAATGAAGTTAGCTAACACCTGCCTTCAGACTGCAATGTACTGTGGTGCAGAGTAAAAAGAGTGAGAAATAGAAACAGATGTTGCTTTCTCAGAATACTTGATTTTCTCATTATGTTTTTTAAAAAGAGAATTAACTGGTTATAACAGGAACTTTATTTGCATTGTTCAACTGAATAAGAATAACACTTGAAGACATATACAGTATCTGGAAAACTCAGATATCTAATAATAAAATTGTTCAGATGTTATTAAAAAGCTATAGAGCTTCCTCTGGTGTGGCCTGCCTCTCTCCAGAACTGGAGAGTAGTTTCTGGCTCTTGGTAGGTTACAGACAGAGTGTTCAATAGTCTGGAGGTCAAGAATGAAAGGAAAGAAAATAAAACAAAGGAAGTGGTAGGAAGATACCAGAAAAGGGTAACATATATAAAAGCGGGGAAGAGTGAAGAGAAGAGGTGAGCAAAGGGAAAAATACATTTTAAAAGGGTCCAGAAAGAGGACGACGTGGGGGGAAAGAGAAGATAACAGGAGAAAGGAATTGAGGGATATGAAAATAGAAAGGTGAATGGTGGTAAACAGAAGGTTAGATACAGTGATGTATCTATTTGTAGTGTGCCAATCATCATGAAACATAGCCATCAATGGAAGAATTAAAATTCCCTTTATCATCCAAGTAGGACTCTCTTCTGTGTTCCTTTGTGGGTTTGTTGTGTTAATTGTTTTCAGAGAGAAAGAGAGAGCTTACATGTTAGTTTATTGCTACCTCTATTAAGGGGAAGGTCTTAGCAAAGAAAGGGCAGTTCTTGAGGTGGTTGGGCCCCTGGTTTCTTTAAGGGCTTTGAAAATGAGTGCCAAATACTTAAAATGCAATGGGACCCATGTGCAGCACACAGGGACTTGAAGTACAGTAATATATTCCTGTGTGTCTATCTCACTCAGAGAACAGGCATTTGAAAATAATACTTAGCCCTGCCTTGAGTGCAGGGGACTGGACTAGATCACCTCTCAAGGTCCCTTCCAGTTCTATGATTCTATGATTCTGCTATGTAGAACTCATTACAGTAATCCAGCAGGGAAGTAACACAGACATAGATCAATAACTGACAGTCTTCAGTCTTCTTGCTTGTGAGAGGTAGAAAAGTGTTTCTGTTCATGTCTGGATGAGGAAGACAATGGTAGTGAGTAGATGAAATTATTTCAAAGATCTAGCAGAGGCTCATGGCTGTGACAGCCCCTTCAGTTGAGAACACTAGTCCAAGTACTGTGGCGGAGATGCTCAGATGTTAAGGCACACTTAACCTAATTTTACACCATCGTATCCAAATTGATAAAGAGGCTGGGAACTTGTTTTTATACCACCAGGTAAGAAGAAAACTCAGCACACTCCTGGTTAACCTGATCACAGAGATCACCCCTTTGCTAATTCAAGGTTACAGTGCTGCAATACCTGTTTCCTAGAGCTGTTGGAAGCTGCATTGACATGGCAATTAGTCCAAAATACAGCTGTCTGTCTCCTAAGCATAAGAGTATCAGAGGGGTAGCCGTGTTAGTCTGAATCTGTAAAAAGCAATAAGAGTAACTGAGAACATGTCATGCTAGTGCTCTTCCTAATATGCTGGTTTCCCCATTGAGTATCAGGGCCAGTTCAAGTTCTTATTAATAAATTGTGAGGCCAGAAGTGATCATTGTGATCATCTAGTTTGACCTCCTGCATAACTCAGGCCAAGGACTTCCCTGAATTTATTTCTGTTTAATCTTGATTTAAAATTTGCAGTGGTGGAGGATCCACCACAACCCTCATGGTTTGTCCCAAAGGTTAATTAACCTTGTTTTTAAAAATCTGTGCTTTATTTTGAGTCTGAATTTGCCTAGCTTCGGTATCCAGCTATAAGATCTTTTTATATGTTTGTCTGCTAGATTGAAGAGTCTTCTATTATCAAATTTCTATTCCCCATGTAGGTGCTTATAAGATATGTCTACAGTCCAATGAAAGATCTGTGGCATGGCTGTGTCTGGCCTGGGTCAGCTGACTTGAGCTCACGGGGCTCAGACTCTGGGGCTATAAAATTGCAATGTAGACATTTGAACTTGAGCTGGAGCCTGGGCTCTGAGACCCTTCTCCCCTTGTGGGGTTTCAGCGCCTGGGCTCCAGCCTGAGCCCGAATGTCTACACTGAAGTTGTATAGCCTTACAGCCTGACCCTGTGAGCCCGAGTCAGCTGACCTGGGCTCTGAAACTCTGTGCGATCGATTTCCTTCTTTTTTTTATCACAAAGTAGACATACCCATAGACTGTGATGGAGTCACCTCAGAACCATCTCCTTGATAAACTAAATAGATTGATTTCTTATGGTCTTTCACTATAAGGCAATGTGTTCCAGACCTTTAATAATGTATGTGGCTTTTCACTGAACCCCCCTAATTTTTCAGCTATCTTCTTGAACTTTGAACACCAAAATTGGACGGTGTTCCAGTCGCAGTCACATCAGTGCCAAATGCAGAAGTAATCTATTCCTAATTAATATCCCCCATTTACACACCCAAGAGTTATATTAGCCCTTTTGGCCATATCATCACTCTAGGAGCTCAGGTTAAGCTGATTATCCACCATAAGCCTGAAGTCTTTTTCACAGTCGCTGCTTCCCAGGATAGAGTCCCCATCCTGTAAGTATAGCTTGCAGGCTTTGTTCCTAGAGGTATGACTTTACCTTTGACCATATTGAAATGCATATTGTTTATTTACACTCAGCTTACTTGACAATCCAGATTCTCTGTGTTAGGGACCTGTCTTCTTCATTATTTATGACTCCCCCAATTCTTGTGTCATTTTCAGACTTTATCAGTGATAATTTTATGTTTTCTTCCAGGTCACTGATAAAAATGTTAAATAGCACAGGGTCAAGAACCAGACCCATGTTGGACTGGCATTGATTCTATAACCCTCCTTCAATTCTTTACTAATCGAGTCTCATATCAGCCGTTCTATTATCTTGCCTGGAATTGATGTTAGATTGACAGGCCTATAATTACCTGCTTACCCTTTTTAAATATTGGCACAACATTAGCTTTCCTACAATCCTTTGGAACTTCCTCGGTGTACAAAGACTAATTGAAAATAACCATTAGCAGTGCAGAGAGCTCTTCCGCCAGTTCTTCTAAAGCTATTGGATGCAAGCTATCTGGTTCTGTTGCCTTAAATCATCTAACATTAGTAGTTGCTGTTTAATATCCTCCTGTGTTACCAATGGAATGGAAAGTATGTCATCATCTTCTTATGGTCTGAATACATAATCTGGCTTTTTCCCCAAACACAAATCAGAAATATGTATTCAATACTTCTGACTTTTTAAATAATTCAATCATTTCCATAGAGCAATGGATCAATATCATTGTTAGGCTCATTTTTGTTCTTAATATACTTAAACTTCTTATTTTTCTTGCTCTGAACATAAGAACAGCCATACTGTCAGACCAAAGGTCCATCTAGCCCAGTATCATCAAGCCCAGTGTCTTCCAACAGTGGCCAATGCCAGGTGCCCCAGAGGAAATGAACAGAACAGGTAAACATCAAGTGATCCATCCCCCATGACCTATTCCCAGCATCTGATGGTCAATTGATTTCTCTTTGTGTCTTTTTCCTTCCCTTATCAATTTTCTACAATTGCTAGCTTCTAATTTATATTCATTGCTATCAATTTACCCTTTTTCCCATTTGTTATATATTGTTTTATTTTCTTGTAGTTGCTTTTCTTAGTTCTCATCTTTAAAGTCTCTTGTGGAGCAGAGATCAACTGCCTAATGGATCACCTCTCCCTCTCCCATTCAACAAACATTGTGATCAACAGGTACACTGATATCCAAAACAAGGCTAATATGATCTAGAGACAAGTCATTTTCAGAGAAAAAGTCTAACTGTGGAACTTCCTACATAAGGTTGACCTTTCCTCCTCCAGAGCATTGCAGTCTCATCACTTAACCTAACTCTATCATGAACCAAAGTACTCTCCACTCCCAATAGAGTTCCACCCAAAAGAAAAGACATCACATGGCATACACATCAGCAGGTTAGGTGAGCATGCAGTCCTGCACAGTGAATGCTAAAGCTTAAATTCTTGTATTTGTCACCTAGATACTACAGTGGTTGACCCTCTAAATGCATGTATACATAGATAGACATAGAACTGAATTGAATATTAATCAAAGATTGCCCACTTTGACAAGGTGATGTGCTGAGGCCCTAGATTGAGGGGACAGTTATGATTTCTGCTAGATTTACAGAGTGCATTCCTCTTCTGACTTGTATCCCGAATTAGAAGTGATCCATGACATTTGTGGTTACAAAAATTTCTGTTCCAGATGAGGCAGATGCATTTAGTATAGCTGTGTTTCATTTACATATGAAGGATGTCTTTCACTCCTGTTCCCACAGAGCATCACTACCAGAAATCTTGTGACCATACTTACTTCCTCCATTACAAATTCATTCCTTCCTCTCAGTGCTGCCATCATCCTAGCTAAACAACTCTACTTCTCCAAATTAATTGAATTACATGTCCACAATCCCAGCCACCTTTTTGCTACCTGTGTCTCCTCAGACCCTCCCCTCCTCCACTGCTCTCTCTGCACCGGTTTCTTTCAAGATATCTTAGTGGATGTCTAGCCATGGACAACACCACCTGTCACCTTGCCTGTCACCCCAGCCCATAACCCGGGCTTAATCTTTGATTTGGACCTCTCTGTAGGTCCTCACATCCAGGATGTCTACATCTTGTTGATTCTTTCTGCATAACATATGTAAGATATGGCTTTTCTTATCCATTTACAGAACTGAAACTCTTGTCCAAGCTATCATCTCACATCTCAATAATTGCAACAGCCTTTTCTCTGGACTTGGCAAATGTAATCTTTCCCGTTTATATCCATTCAGAATGATTTAGCAAGGATCATTCTCTTGTGCTATTGCATTGGCCATGTCACCCTTCTCTTTGAATCCCTCTACTGGCTCTCCCCCTTCTCTATCACATCAAAGAGAAGCTCCTGGTCCTCACTTTTAAGACTCTTTACCATCAATCCCTTACATTCCTGTTATCTGTCATTCAATACTGAAATGTCAGTTCCCACTCTAATCATGCCTCTAATTCCCACTTGTTAAATTTTGAAACAAGCACCTTTGTCCTTTCTCCCATGCTGCCCCTCATGCTTAGGAGAAGCTCCTCCTGCCCCCATAAACATGTGCAAAGCTGTCTTTTTGTTCAGTGTTTGTACAGTGTCTGGGGTGCTATGGTAGTACAAATAATAGATAAAAATAATAATGATGATAAGTGAGCCCATAGCATATCACAGTGTTCTCTAATGGCTTAATGTGGATGTTGATGGAGAAAGATCAAGCCTTATAAACTCTGCACATTAGACAGGGCGAATACCACCATCATTTTTATGGCAACATTTTAATTTCCAGCTAGGTACGCTCTGTATTTGATTTAGTTAACCCTGCAGATATAGGAATTCTACATCACTTTCCAACAATGTTTCTGGAGCCCATACATAGGAGAACTTCACTGCCTTCAACAGGAATTGTCTGTCTATGGATTGCAAGACCAGACCATTGTATGTGCATTTTCTCATTCTTGTTATTTTTTTTTATACTACTCGGTACAACAATAATCCTCAAAGTATCTTTTCTCATCTATATTTTTCAGATCATTTCCTAACAACTATTGGGATAAGTTTGTTAAAAGAAAGGTAATGCTTTATATTGTTTTTCAATAGGCTTGATTATTTTTCAGGTTTTTTTAAGTTTATTGGAATTTTGTGCTGATTTTTGGTGTAATAGAAGATGGTACATTTCTCTAAAATATATATATGCTGTAGATTACTGTGTCTACCATTCTACACTATTTTAAATTCCTCACCTACTTTGTGCATGTAGTTACACATTTTTTGCATAGAAGTTGGGCAATTAATTTTGAAAATTTGTTCCACATAATTTAGAGATCATGATGGTCCCTTATGACCTTAAAGTCTATAAGTTTATAAGTCTATTTGCCTTTTTAAATAAAAATCAGAAATGTAAGATGCATGTGAAATTTTGTATGTGTGTATATTACATACACGCAACCGTATGTTTTTTGTGTGTGTGTACGTACATATCTACCTATTTATAGAAGATTATCCATCAACAGATAGATAACATTAAGGAGTTGTGATAGCTGCTTAAATATGAACATTGATGCTAGTTTCTTATAAATATTACTGTCAACTGCTTCTCCAGTTTCCACGAATAAAACCTGATCTTCGTGACAATTTTATAGATCTCAATATCATCCACAGGAAAAAAATATTTCTAAGGAGTTTGATAAAGATCAAAAAAGGAGTTTTAAAGTTGTTGGGTCAGTTTTTTGTCTGTCACACAGGCTTCATACCAGTGTGACTCCACTGATTTCAGAGAAATAATGTTTTTTATTGAAAATTTATCAGAAATTGACTTTTAAAATATTTCTCACTTTTTTGGCTTGTAATAATTATTACTTTGGCTAAAAAATTATGTTTTATTAGGCTTGCTGAGGAAGATGCCATTTGTATATTTGAAGGGGTTGTTGGGAGATAGATAGATAGATAGCGAAAGTCTGCACTAAAGTTGTCTAGGAAGGCTAATCAGGGGCTCATAAATGAAAATTTATTAAAAAGTAGCCAATGGAAAGCTGAGGGGAAAAAGAAAGGATTATGTTTTCAATCAGACTGTAGAATGCCTGGTTTAGTATGCTGGGGTAGAGAAATACTCTGAACAGACGTGAGTGTCTTAGAAGCAAAATGCAGTGTTTTAAGGAAGGGTTCTTTGTTTTACACACTTTTTCTGCTCCCCAGGGTACTGCCTAAGTCACAATAATGCAGAGATGTTTTTATGCATATACCAAAAAAAAAAAGGCCTCAAAATGTACAAAAAATATCCACCAAAGTCTAAACCACAAATTATTAGGCGACTATACAATACTATTTCTTATTCAGTTATGTGCCTGTAATCTGTAATGTTTTCCTTTGGGTATATTTTTGCAAAGGTTAAAAATAAGTAAATCTTGTGGGATAAGAGTGAGTAATGAAGTATTCGGAAGTGATAGGGGACTGGTTACATCCTGTAATTGTTTATGTCCAGCTATTTTAATGTTTGCAGATATTTTGTGAAAGGGGCAGAATATATGGAAGCATAGATATAATATTTTTGGGTGTTAGCTGGAATTCACTGAAACTCACTTTCAACTGTTAGTCCTGTTAACGAGGTTTTTTTTAACCAGATATATTAAGCATATTTCGAGTAACTTATTTTAAGATGGAAACAATTATATCTTATTTAATCAGATGTAAAAGAATAATCAGAGTAATGAAAACATGACCATTCTCCCACCTGACTGATTGTGTTAAACATTCCTCTGATCTTTAGGTTATGGATAAATACGGGGAGTTCTATGGCCGGGACCGAATCAGTGAGTTACTAGGAATGGACAAGGCTGCTCTGGATTTTAGCGATGCCCGAGAAAAAAAGAAACCGAAGAAAGATAGCTCCTTATCTGCGGTGTAAGTACTTCCCTCTGGTTTTGTGTATAAATTAAAACCAAGCATTTGACATTTGTTATCTAGCTTTGAATGTTGTGGCCGTGCTTCGGAGGCGCTGATTCCATGGGTGCTATAGGGCTGGAGCACCCAGGGGAAAAAATAGCAGGTGCTCAGCATCCACCAGCTACAGCTGTTTAGCGGCACCCCCAATCAGCTGTTTGGCAGCTCGGGGAGAACGGCAGGTTAGCGGGGGCCTCAAGGGGTGGGGGCGGAGCGAGAGTCAGATCTGGGGGGCGGAGTGAGGGCAGGGCCCTTGGGGGCGAGGCCTCAGGCGGAGCAGGGGTGGAGCAGCCCCGTGAGGCAACAGAAGTCTGCGCCTTGCTGTGCTTATTCTGTACATGATAAATGTTCTTGATTTTATGATGTAGTGAATGTCCTGGACAAACAGAAGTTAGAGAGCTACAGTAGACAGAGAAGTCATAGAACAGCAAATTATGTTATGGCTGTGGATTTATTTTGTTATATTAATGTTTGAATGCATAATATGGCCATTGTTTTAATAAGGCCTAATGATAGCAGTGCTGGAAATTTTATTATCTTCATTTGATGGTTCATGCAATACTAATCAGCCAGAAAAAAATGGACAGTGTGGTACATCATACATTCCAATTTTAAAAACAAGTGAAAAGAAATGACATGTTGTTAATAGACAATGCCATGAATGCTGTATAATCTAGAAAATTAGATGTGTGGTCTTGGAAACTTTGCTTAATTGGCTTTATGCAGTGTAGTTGTAGCTGCGTCAGTCCCAGGATATTAAAGAGACAAGGTGGGTAAGGTAATATCTTTTATTGGACCAACTTCTGTTGATGAGAGAGACAAGTTTTTGAGCCACACAGAGCTCTTCTTCAGGTCTGGGAAAGGAACTCCCAGCATATCAGAAAAATGCAAGGTGGAACAGATTGTTTAGCAGAAGTAGTTAGCGCATATTGTAAGGGACCATTCAAGGTAGAGAGGCCTGTTAACACCTCTGCCATCATAGGACAAAGAGGGGATTAGTGAGGTTACAGATTGTTGTCCTGGTCTGTGGGGATCTTGCTTCTGATGGTGAACTTGGAGAGGGTGGGGGGTTGTTTGAAGGCCAGAAATGGGGGGAGGGGTTAGGAAAAATTTCTTTCAGGATGGGGTTGCCATCAAATATAGGTTGTAGTTGTTTGATGATACCACTAGTAACATGCTCACTTTACCATTTGTCTATCAAAGTCACCTTCTTAGTAGCCATCACATTGGCGAGACGGGTGGGGTGAGCTGGTGGCCCTTATGGCTGACCCACAGCTGTATTCCATCAGGATAGTTTCATTGTGACTATAACCTAAGTTCATCCCCAGAGTAGTCTCTGACTTCCACATAAATCAGACTGTACACTTACCTGCATTTTTTCCTGAACCTCATATTATCAATAAGGACCAAAGATTCCATTCTCTGGATGTATGTTGAGGTTTGCTGTTCTGCCTTCAGAGAACAAAACCCTTTAGGAAACACCTAGACTGTTCATGGCCCTAGCAGAGCAAAGGCTATCAATGTGGATTTGAGGCTGTATCTTGCTGTATCTTGTTACCACTTATATAATCAGAGAAATATAAGATTGGAAGGGACCTCGATAAGTCATCTAGTCCAGTCCCTTTCCAGTGAGGCAGGACTAATATTATCTACACCATCCCTGGCAGGTGTTTGTCTAACCCAGTGGTGCCGGAAGGTGGGGGCAGAGGTGGAACAGGCCCTGGCCCCCTTCCCCTCCTCTTTTACCTGTGGCCTTGCCCCCCAGGCAGGCTATAAGGTAAGTGCCCCGGGTGGTGGAGAAATGGCCTGGGAGCTGCTCTCGGGCCCCCCAGCCAAGGCAGGTGAAGGGTCTGGGGCTCTCCACAGTGGCCCAGGTAGCTGTTACCCCGGCCAGGCTCCAGCTTCTGGCCTGGCCAGAGGGTGGGGCCTCAGAGCAGCAGCCAGGCCAAGGTAAGAGCAGCCCAGGGGGCCTGGAACAGTGTGGGGAGTCCCAGACCCTCCACCTGCCCTGAGTGGTGCATCCCGGGGCGGGGGGGAACATGGGCCGGGGGCTGCTCTTGGGCTCCCTGCCCAGGTCGTGTGGAGGGTCCGGGGCTCCCCACAGTAGCCCGGGCCCCCTCGGTGGCTCTTACCTTACCCGGCTTCTGGACTGATCAGCGGGTAGAGCCATGGGGTATAGGTGGGGCCAAAGAAGCGGTGGGGCCTCATGGGCCCTCCACTTTTATGAAGGATCCGGCACCCCAATCTAACGTGTTTTTATAAATCTGCAATTGGTGCTTCCCTGTAGGTGCTTTGAACAGTTTTTATAGATGCACATTAAGATGTTTCAGGCAGAAAAGTTCAGAGTTCTAATTCCAGTTAACATTACAGCATCAGTAGACTTCCTGAGGAGGAAAACAAATGTAGTATTTGGAAAAGAAAAACCTTTTGCTTGTAGTAGCTGAATGAAGTGGACCTTTAAAGAAACTGTGACTATATTGGTGCTTTTGAAGATGGTGGACTAATAGCACAGGCGGTTGCCAAACATAGTGCAGGCAGGTTCTGTACAACTGCTAGGGCACTACTCTGCCAGTTCATCAGTACTATGACCTGTGACATCCCCACAATTGCAGACTTGGCTCTCTTGATGCCATAGTGTTTTTGTGTTCCATAGTGTTTAGGCAAATGTTCCCTTGAAACTAAGGTGAAAGCGCCAGACTTAACTGTTTTCTTAATGGAGTTGTAGATTTGTGCATTTGTTCAGTTATATATTGTGTCTTGGAAATCCTGCAACTATTTTGAAGCAGTTAATTGTTCACGTGGTATTTGCATACTAGCCACCAATCTAAGCATTCTGAAAATTTTTAAAATTACCATCACAACCAGTCCTAGTTTCTACTTTTCTGCATTTGAGGGGATTTTAGAACTATTTTTTCCATCATTTCATAATGCCATTTCACTCTCTAACTAAGGAAATTATTAGCTAATGTGGTGACAATGATTCTTAGAAAAACAAAGTATCAGGGGGTAGTCGTGTTAGTCTGTATCTACAAAAACAACAAGGAGTCTGGTGGCACCTTAAAGACTAACAGATTTATTTGGGCATAAGCTTTCGTGAGTTAAAACCTCACTTCTTCGGATGCATAGCATCCGAAGGTTTTAACTCACGAAAGCTTAAGCCCAAATAAATCTGTTAGTCTTTAAGGTGCCACCAGACTCCTTGTTGTTTTTGTTAGAAAAACAAAGTTGTGGAGAAGAATTAGCTCTTAATCTGTTTTATAAAATGTAAGGTGTTTTAATTGTTACCACATCAAAAGTGTAGAAGTACAGGAATGAAAAGACTGTGAGCAACCAAATGTGTTCTCAAATATACATACAACCATCAAGCACAAATAGGTCACCCCTAATACAAGCCAAAAAGAGTAACCACCTTAATCCAGAACCCAAAAAGCTCTAATGACTTTCCAAGTCGGTAGCGGACATAAAGATCTTACTTGGTCTCCACTTTGTCTGTCTCCCATACACCTCAAGAAAGTGACTGAGTTCTCTTCTCCTCATGAAAAGTCTCTAGTATCTGTTAATCCAATGATACATCCAAGGCAGGAAGAGCAGAGGGACACAAGACTTGAAGCAATTGAAGTTTTTACTGCCATTACTTTCCTTATCCTCTAAAACTGGGTCGTCTTAAAATACCAGATCCTCCAGGATTAAAGAGAATGCCTCTTGACCTGCCAAGGCCCAAATGTGGGGTGCAGTTTGTAAAAAAGACCCAAAATGAGGGAAACCAAATTATTCACTCAGTAAACTAAAATGCTGTAGGATTCATTCATGTAATGTAAATAATGCTTTTGTAACCTCTATTTCTTGATTCTTTACTTCTGATGTAAAAAAAATGTCAACGTGAAAAGTGAGAGGACACCAAATTTTTCTGAAATGAAGGTAACTTTGGGACTAAAATAAGGGGCATTTTGAGAGGTGTACTCACTAAGTTATCAGAAGCATCCAGTTCTGAATGGTGCTTCTAGGGTCTGCATAATCCCCTCCTTTAGGACTGGTTCAGTGCTTCCAACCTTTAGGATTCACACAGTAGGTATCCTATGTTCTAACTGGGCAACAGCCCCTTTTAGTTAAGTGTTCCTTATCTGAAGAGCCTCAAGTTTTACCTTGGCCTCAGGAGTGAGGTGCATGCCCTCTGTGGGTGCATGCCCATGCAGAAAAGTAAGGGGGGGGATGTAAGGAGCTGCTTACTCCCTTGTTCAGGCTACCCACCCAGGGCCGGCTCCAGGATTTTGGCCACCCCAAGCAGCTAAAACAAACAAACAAACAAACAAAAAAGCCGCGATCGCGATCTGCGGCGGCAATTCGGCGGGAGGTCCTTCACTCCCAGGCGGAGTGAGGGACCGTCTGCCGAATTGCCGCCGAATACCTGGACGTGCCGCCCCTCTCCAGAGCGGCCGCCCCAAGCACCTGCTTGAGAAGCTGGTGCCTGGAGCCGGCCCTGTACCCACCTTGCCATTAGACTGCTACTTCCACTCCTGCAGAGTTTGACAGGGAGTGGGCGGGGCTATGTACAGCTGAACTGATGCAGAGTGGAATGGAGTGAAAAGTGGAATGGGACAGCTTACTCCACCCCATGCCACCTCCTGCCCCAAGCAAGAGAAAAGCAGGGAATGATTAGGCATTTGAATGTCAGTCTGGTTTGTGCCCTGCTTCTGCTCAACTACATGCTGCTCCTTAATTGAGCTGGATTGTAAGGTTAAAATCCAACCCAAAGTGTCTGGAATTGAAAACAGTTTATCATAGCGAGCTCCTGGTACGCCCTTATTTTGACATCTGTATCATCAGAGCTTGTTTGCCTCAAAGAATAATCCATGTCCTTCACATACTTGGTTTCTATTCAGGAAATTAGATATCAGGATAAACAACATAAGTGTTAACTTTTCTGGGAGCAATTATAGACTCTAAAGTGAATTCTGCTTTCCTTCAGCAAGATAACTTGAGAGCTTAAGAAAAGCCATTGTTAAGTCAATAGGTCAACTAGTAGGAATAGTCAGATCTTAAATAACAGTATGTGTTCTGATGGCCTTCCTGTATCATTGTCACCCCTTTTGTGAAGCTAATAATGCAGCTCCTACAGGTATACCTACCTCTCAGTGAAGAGAGTTATTCGTAAATACATTGTCCTCAGATGGTGGTGGTACCTTTTGGTTCTACTGTTCCTATTTCTTCATCCAGTTTAGGGTTGGAGTGTCACCTTGCAGTTTATGGTCTGGAAACTACAAGAGACCAGGCTGTATATCAGTTGAACAGCTTTGAACCATAATATTGGCTCTTAGATTTTATATTTCAACTGTGAAAGGAAAACAGATCACATCCCAACAGACAAACTGCAATATGTTATTTTGATCAGTCAAGATAGGGCCCAGCTCTTCTCCTCTGCAGGGGTCAAGTCTTGTAGTTTTGAAGGATATGTTCAAAACAATGGCACAGATTTAATGGAGTTGCTCAGAATTTCACCAGGGTAAATGGCAGCAGAATCTAGACTAATACCCTTCCATTGTTGCCTCACTGTAATAAGGCGCAGAGTACTCTCAGGCAGTCATCTGAATTGGAGGACTCAAGACCCAAAATAACTAGTCCACAGAGGAATCTATTTTTTCCCTCCAGGTAGAGTCGTCTAAAGCTGTCTGCTTCTAGGCCAGTGTCAGAAGTACTGTTCAAGGATGCTCTCGTACCCATAGGAGTGCAACAATTGCTTATTCTTTTTGAATGTTTGAGACAACGAATGTGCATTCAAGTATGACAGACACTTGAGATCTCATTAAGCAGTTTGGAGGTGGTCAGATACAAAGACACCATAATTTGCTTGTCCTGGGGAGAAAAAGTTACATTATACAAAACGTTTCTAGCCAAGAAGGCTATTGAACACAATGTGAACTTAGCCAATAGTATTCCAAGGGGAACTGATAACCATACAAGTTTTCCCTTTTGATTTGCATCTGCAATAGCATGCCCTGTGTAAATTTTATATTATAACATTCTATTAATTTTGTCAACTGTATCAAGTAATGTGCAAACTTGAAATAAATAGGGTAAAGAGATGATATGGAAAACAAATTGCTATGGGTATGAAGATAAGTAATAACACAGTCTTTAAAAAAATTAATAACATTTGTATTTTGCTTAAAAACATTAATTTTCACATGATTTCGAGTACTGTGAACTGGATATGTAGTATGCAAATGGGGAAACTGAATCACAGAGAGGTCAATGAACTTGCTTAAGACCACACACCAAATCAGTAGTAAAACTGGGGTTAGGACTCAAATACTCTTAGTCCCCATGTGTGGCCTACTAGGCCATGCTTCTCTCTGTGTTAAAACTATTTCTATTTCTGTCAGCAGAGATTGTTTATTAAAAACCCAATGGTGCCACTTCTCACAGTGAGCAGTCCTATGGAAATCAATGGGTGTTTGCGTGTGGCAAGATACTAAATGAGTGTTAATACAGTATATGATTTACTGTATCATCTAAACCATTTCTGTGGTAGAGTGAAATTTATATAGTGAAAAATATGTATTATAATAGTAGTGTGAGAATGAGTGCAAAGGACAAATTTTCCACTAATCCAGACAACCACCAACTTTACAATTCTTCTGTGTTAAGTAACTGGCATTTTTATAAGTAAAATCAACGTAATCACAATTAAAATACGTTGTAAGGTCCTTTGGACAGAGACTGTTGTCCTAATTCTGATCACACTTAACACAGGTTTCATATCCTTGTTACTTCATTGACTTCTGTGGAATAATTACTGATTTATACCAGTGCACGTAAGATAGAACTGTCTTCTGCCTTTTTATTGACCTGTAAATCTCCTTGTAGACTTATGGTTCTATATAAATAATAATACTTCTAATGGAAGTTCAACTGATTTGATGGCAAAATCTTCTCTGAATGGTAAACATTTAAACAAAGCAGAGAGATTTTTTTATTTTTGGTGAATTGTTCTGTCCATGAAATTGAGAATCTAACAAAACCTACTCTAACCTTGGGAGACCTGAGTTTAAGCCCCGAATAGATTACATTATGTTAGTGGCCTTAGGTAAACTCTCATAAGCAGCCATCAGAGAACCACTGCACAATTTGAGATGACAAGGGCACTACACCTGTCTACACTATACCTAACACTAATCATTGTTATTTGCTCTTTATTTGAAGGAGCATTTAATTCACTCACAATTGCATGGGGAAGGTGGATAATATTTTAATATAATTATCTAATTATAATTGTTCACAAAGTCCCCAATCAGAATAGGGTCTATTTCTGCTAAACACTTCACAGACAGCTCAAATAGTTTCCACTCCATATCTCAACATGTAACAGGGCTTAATGTCCAAGTAAGCAGCCATGGTGACGACTCGTGATAGTTCCTTGTCTCTCCTATTTACAAAAAATGGTTTATTTGTATTATGAAAAATGTAGCTTTAAGTTTTGGGGTCTTTTGGGGTGAAGAAGTATCAGGGTTGAGAGGAAGAGATTGTTGGAGTAAGAAGTAAGAATCAATCTGAGGGGGAAGAAAGAGAAAGCATAGTGGTCACGGGTAAGTGATGCTGGGCCACTGAAGGGGTTGAATGGTAGAAGGACAGCATGAGAGGGGATGGATCACTTGATGATTACCTCTGCTGTTTATTCCCTCTGAAGCACCTGGCAGTATGGCCATTCTTATGAAAGCAGCCAGCAACTGGTAGCAATACAGCAAATGAGTAAATACTGCAGAGTGTGTATACAATAATTTTTACTGGTAATAGAATGCTAATTGTAATTGAAAATTCCTTGGAAATAATTTTACTAAAATACTAACAGGTGTAGATTTCTGAAAGAATATTTCATTTTTATCTATGAATATCCCTAATTTTAAATCTCTCGTGTGTGTGTGTCTGTTTTAACACAATCATTACTATTTAGATTGCAATAGAACCCAAGGTGTGCTGGGAGCTCTCCAAACACAGAAGACCTAGTCCCTGTTTTATGGAGTGTTAAGACTAAACTTTGAGTAAAATAGACCAAGACAGACAATGAGTTGGGGGAATGGGATGCAACATACAAGTATAGACTAGATTCTGACTTAGCCTTTAATGGGTGTGTAGTGGTAAAGAAGGAGGTAAAGAATTTTCTTTGCTCTTCTCATGATTGGACAGAATGACAACCCTGGCACTCAAATCAATGAAGGAACTGTTGCCTAATTCCTTCCCTCATAGCTTCAGTTGCCTTAAGAGGCCAGAGAGTGGAGAGTAATGGGAAGCTGAGCTGACCAGTGGAACTGGCTGGCCTGATAGAGAAGCTACATGCTGTAGCCCTTAAAATGGTGTGTAACAGTTTGCGTGATGCCCCTGTGTACTGGGGAACTCTGAGAGGCATTGTGCCTCTCTGAGATAGTTTCTGTTAGGCTTCTCTGGCAGGCATGGAGCTCCACACTGCCCCCAATGCAGGGCTATGCCAGAATGGCACAATCTAATCCATAGAGAGTTGACGTTCATTTTGTTGCTGCTGCTGTTGTTAAACATACTAAATTTGCTCTCCTCCATGATTAAACCCTCTCATCTCCCTCCCTCACCAATTTCCCAGCTTCATTTCTCGTATCTTTATAACCCTTTCTTTCAATAGCCCTCATCCCTGGTTTCAGTAGGACAAAGACACATGAGATTTGTTTATCTAAACATTTTTCTGCTTCTGTTTCAGATAGGAACATCCCACAATAACAGCATGTTCTCTATATGAATTCTACTATTCCTTTCAACTTTAGGAGAAACAGGACAATTGTAGCTTATTATACCTACAGGATAATGCACTTATGGTAGAATGGATGCTGTGTGATTTCTCACTCAGCTTTTATATACATCTACTTTTTTTGCAGGCTAAATTCCATTGACGTAAAGTATCAGATGTGGAAATTAGGAGTTGTTTTCACTGATAATGTAAGTTCATTTTACTACATCTTTAGTAAAATAAAACAGAGCTCTAAGCATGAGGAACTGGTTGAAATGTATGAGGTCTGATTACTTCTGTGTGCTACTGATAACAATTTACTAATCTGATACGGGAGGTAATATTGCTTTTTAATCCTGACCTGTGACCTTGGACAGGAAGCCAAACTCCCTTCTCAGTTAAACAGGTAAAAATCTGCAGAAACTTCCTTGACTTGAATAGATAGATTTCAGTTGGGTCTTTCTCTGATTTGTTTTTGTGTACCTCTGTTGTGCACAGAAACTTGCAAAAATTTGTGTGTGATATTTTGTGAAAATAAGAAAAGAGTGAATCTGAATTATTTTAGTGTGGGTATCAACTTTAATCACAATTTCTCATGCCAGGCTTAGATCCATTTCCATTTTATATGTGTAGCCACTGAGAATTACTAGAACAAGTACAGATAGCAATAGTTGATTTCAGTGGAGTTACTCTGGATTTACACTAGTATATCTGGAAGTAGGATTTGGCACAGAATATGATTTATTAACTCTACTCCTCTTCATTTCCATGTTAAAATAATACCCAACCTTTCAGTATACCAGACCTTCAAATTATATCCTGTCACAGGGTGAGTTTGACCTTTGAGGGTTAGGGATCAGCCTCCCCCATCCCAGGCCTAGTGACCTCCCCAGATGAAGGGAATGAATGCAAAGGATGGGGAACTGGTGACTCAGAAATAGGCCTGCTGGGTCTGGGTTTGGGTTGGGAGCTTACTGGGAAAGGGCAGGTGACAGTTTCTCCTGCGGTCCCAGGCTTAGGAACCTGCAGGGAACAAGAGACCACTGATGTAAGAGGGGTGCATAGGACTGTGAACCTGAAGGGAGAACTATAAGCAAGAGGAAGCGCTGATTAAGGACTGGAAAGACTTTTGAGTCTAGAGGGAGGGTTATATGGATGCTAAAGTCCATCATAAATTGAAAGAACTAAATGAGCCCAGAGAAGAGGGCTGGAAGGTTTGGAGTGTTATTTTATGGTAATAAACCACACTTAGAAGGGGAGCAGTACTGTGAAAAAAACAGATGTGGTGGTTTGTTTGATGTGAAATTGAAGATAAAACAAAGTAGTGGCATGACCAGTGCTGGATTGAAGGTAAGCCCGCCTACGCGTCCATTTTCTTGTATATTTCTCATACTTTTTCTTACCTCTTTTGCCAACTATGAAAAATATTTCTTCCCTCAGATTCCATCTATTTCTCTTGCTGAATGCTAAAGTGAAATTATAATCCTGACCATTTCAGAGCAAAATGCTATGATCTCATACATAGTTGGGTTGTGGAATTACAAGCTCTTATTCCCTCATAAATATCTGCAACAACAGCATTCAGAATAAAAATTAAAACCCTGACAAAACTATACTTATTTTATAAATATCCACGTGTTTTCAAGCCTGTTCTAAGGTTAGTCCTTCTTTAAACATCCAAACATTAAAGCTTTGTGGGAAGTGATTTTCCTGTCCCATAACAATTCTCAGGTTACTGAAAAAATTTCCTGTCCCAAATTGGGATGAAAAGTAAAAAATCTCAAAATTTTTGCAAACTGAAAATCCATAAATAAATAAATGGTTCAGGTCAATCAAAACTTTTTGTTTTGATAATTTCAAAATATTTCATTTCTGTTTCAACCATTTTAAATTTTTCTATATTTTCTTTACTATATTTTGCTTACATTTCTGAACGAAAAGTAATTTGGAATCAGAAGAACAATTTTTTTTTTTGATTGCAGAAGGTTGAAACTAAATGTTAGGAGAATTTTGAAATTCACTTCTTCCAAAAAATTTCAAGTTGAAAAATTTGGCAAAACTTACTCTTTCCTGTGAATAGGTTTGAGTTTTGACAAATTGCCATTTTCGACAAAAAACATTTTGTCGGCAAACTCCTAACCAGCTCTAGCAAGCGTCGCTGTAGTAAACCACCATACCTGAATACCCAACAGAAAGGCAAGTTTGAGCTCTAATATAGTTCTCTCTTTTACTTTGTGACTAAGGTAAGACTGGTTATTACTCAAAGGCTGTAGATTTCATTTCCTGTTTTCCTAATGCAATTCTCTCTCTTTTTTTCCTAATAGTCTTTTCTTTACCTAGCCTGGTATATGACTATGTCAATCCTTGGCCATTACAACAACTTTTTCTTTGCTGCTCATCTCCTTGACATTGCAATGGGATTCAAGACACTACGAACTATTCTGTCGTCAGTAACCCACAATGGCAAACAGGTATCAAGCTTCAACTCCCTTTCCCTTTTTTGCTAAAGGAAGGTTCATCCCATGCCTGAATTCAAACTGACTGGAGGAAACTTTTCTCAAAGATGGAAAGGAGAAATGTTCTTTAATTGCAAAGTTTAGTCTTGTATTGATGAGGAAGCTGGGCTGGAGGATAATCATGATATCCAAAGTTATATTTCAGACATATATTGAAGAAAATAACCAAGTTTTACTGTCAATTTAGTTCTGTTATAGCAGCACTCCTATGCTTCAAGGTTGAAAGTCTAACCAGTGCAAAAGGCCCACACAAGCATTTAGTTCAGGGCAAATACAGGCCGTCCTCTGGGTGCAGACACCATCCTAGCAGAACTGCATCAGCTGAGTTGCTACACAAGGAGGGATAGGATAGGATTTGGAAGCTTGCTCTGCAGTGTCACCCTGTGTACCACCACGCTAGGGGTGAAGCAGAGAGAGGGCCAGAGGATCTGCTGCTACATGGATCCTTCCATTATGCCTCCCTGTGCAGAGGGTGTGTTAGAACTCCAATGGCTACTACAGTCTGAGCTGTATTAATAGCCATAGAATGGTAATGTATTTACTCAGTAGCCTTCTTTTCCTCCCCAGCCATGGATATATCCAGCTCCAAGCTAAATTAAACAGGTTCGGGGGCTGGGCTGAAATTTTGTACCTTAATGCAGAGTTTAAGCATGGCTTATTCTTTACATATGGTCCTTTGAGCTTGGGTTAATTTCACCTACAATGCACATTAGGATTAAAGATTCTGATAAATTAGTCACTGTTTTTTGTTGTTGACAAAAAACAACACTGTTCAAGTTGACTACATGTGATTTGGACCACAGCAATGTAAACCACAAAAAAACAGCATTCCATGATTTTGCTGTTAGTAACTCATCAGCTGGCAGACTGCAGTTTGCATCACAAAAATTTCAATTTAAACTACATCTGTCTGGCTCCAATTTTATTGTTGAGTGATTTGTAGAAATGGACTACTATGCTTTATTTTAAGCAAATTCATGCAATCGGAATGTAAGTCTTTAGCAAGCTCTTCATCTGTGTGAATGAGTGTGATGTGAGTAGCTATTAGATGCAAGGTGAATCCTGCCCTCAGCTATGTTGTCCATATCACCAATTTTACAGGCACTGCTTATAGTCTAAATTATGCAGTGAGGCACACCCCCCCCCACACCCCCATATTTAAGGGCAGGAGAGAGTCCTGCTTATTTGCACACATTGACAAGCTATTAATCAGGTTTCTTACCTAAAAAAGGGATTTTCAAACTCTACTCTATGGAGCTCACCAAGTCTGTCTGCAGAACTAAATATTTGAGAGTGAAGCAATAGGGTTCTTGGGATGTTGGGATGGGAGGTTCGTCAACAGAATTAGAAGGTTGGAGAACACTGACGTGGAAAAGCTGCAGGGCCTAAAAAATTGTTTTTTTTTAAAGGTTGGAAACAATGATAATTTATATGCTAGAAAAGCAAACCGTGCTCTGGTTTCAACTTGACAATTACAAACCAGTGCTAAGTTTTTTCATTCACTATGACTCATATTTACCAAGGAAAGAACAATATCTATTTGTTTGCCCATTACAATGACAACTAACGATACAGAAAAAGTATGATCTTTTACTTGCCTGTCCAAAAAAAAAAAAAATAGTTGTCCTTGACCAATGGGCAGGTAGAATTTTGCAAGGCTGATGCATGCATGTTTGGAGAGACTTTCAAAGCTGAGTTATGTGCACTTTAGGTTGGTCAAATTTTAGCCTTCCAGACGCAAGTCCTTTTAAATGTCCAGATATGATTCAGCAGATCTGTAGCTTTTACATGAAGCCTCTACAAATTAAGTACATGGAATGTAAAGTGATATAGTACTTCATAAGTTAGGTAGTTATGAAAATTATTTGTTAAAATATTCATTTTTTTCGAATATTTGCTGCAGGAAATTGTAATTCACTTCTAACTACTTTTCATCTGGCTCAAGGCAATATTTTAATGCGGTAGCAATTGAGGACTTGGGGGGATTTATTGCCACTTATGAGAGGAGATATTATACTAATATTAATGTGCTGTTTTTTCTAGGATCCCCCAGGTATAACTGAAACTGTCTCACTATAAAATTATCATTAAGCTAGATAGCAAACTTTTTAAATGTCACTTTTCTACATGAACTCCAAGATGCACCAAATTTTGCAAGTTGGGTCTGTACAATTTGCTTCTGAAGTGTAGTTTTGCATCAAAGTTGAAGTGCATGGAGATGAAGTAACACTTTCAAATAGTGGCATTGATTTACAGATTGATCAAAGCATACGCTTAAATCGAATTGGTCAGTAAATCTAAAGCTGGTTTTAACTTCTAGACTCCAGAAAATTTTGTCTTCCATGCATTAAAAATTTGCTCATTTAAAATTTCAAAAACAAAAGCAAAGATCTCATATTTTCTACTCTTCCACATATTTATTAAAAGCCAAGGAAATTAGGCGGGGGGGAGCTCAATGGTTTGAGCATTGGCCTGCTAAACCCGGGGTTGTGAGGGGGGCCACTTAGGGATCTGGGGCAAAAATCAGTACTTGGTCCTGCTAGTGAAGGCAGGGGGCTGGACTCGACCTTTCGAGGTCCCTTCCAGTTCTATGAGATAGGTATGTATATATATAGATAGATAGATAGAAGATTCTAGAGGCTTTTTCTTATTTTGCAGCATACTTGCTTTGTGACCTTGGGCAAGTCACTTAAGCTTTCTCTATCTCAGCTTCCCATTCTATGTAATGGGAATAATAATTAAAATCCATGGTAGATAGGTTTAAAGCTTACATCATCGTTGTTCATAAAGTACTTTGAGATCCTTGAATAGAAGCTCAAAGTGAGTACCTGACAAACTCAAAACCTGCTGTATGTACACAGAATTGACTTACAACCATTTTAATTTCCCAGACATTGGGTATTTAATTTAATAATTGTATTGGAATGTACTTGTGACCTGCACTGATATTATAACTAGGAAACAGGAATGTATTTTTTAAGCTTACAGAATAGAAATATCTTCTTTTCTGTTTGTTTGTAAACACATATCGATATGGATATGAATTTACATTTTTGCTAATTTATATATTTTTTTCTTTTGTGTCAAAGTTCTAGGAACATTTTAACATTCATGAGCCAATTTAAATGCTCTAACATTGCATAAAATACACCAATATTTTACTCAAATAAAACAAAAATTGCTTTTAAAATGCCAGATTCAGGAGGGGGAAGAGATGGGGGTGAATAAAGTGAGTTTAATCTTCGCCAATAAATGTAGTTTGTTATTTCTTTCTTTTCCCCATCATATAAGAAAATTGCACTGCATGTTTCCATGATGTTAATACATACATCATATAATTCTCTCTTCTAGCTTGTGTTAACAGTGGGATTACTGGCAGTGGTAGTCTACTTGTACACAGTAGTGGCATTCAATTTTTTCCGTAAATTCTACAACAAGAGTGAAGATGGAGATATGCCAGATATGAAATGTGATGATATGCTAACAGTAAGTCTGTTTGCTTTTTGCTCATCTTTACTTAAGTTATTATTGTATTTCCTGTTCCCCCTCTCCTATTCATGCAACTGTTCCTGAATAATACCTATAGCCAGAAGGATGGCTGCTCACAACAGGCAGATTATCAGTGAAGCGTGAAGGAATAAAAAATGTAATACAAACCTGCAGGAGTTAGAGAACGTGGCCACAAATGAGATGAAATAATGTGACATTAGTCTGTGCTATGATTTATCTGAGACTAAAAAAGTCAAACAAAGTCAGAAAGTTGTTTCACTGCATGAGGCTTTCGCAAAAGTTGCGTGAAAGTACTTCTGAATGCTGCAGTTTTACAGGCCATACAGAGAGTTGTGTGGTTATTGTAAACTGTTACCAATATTTTCAAAAATAGGAGCCTAAAGTTAGGGTTCTAAAATCTGCCTGTTTTTCAAAAGTGCTGAATATCCAATGTTTCCCACTAACCTCAATTGATTGATTAGATGTCTTCCGTTGACATCTCTGTCACTGGAAACTTTTTGGTGCTTGGTAGCCTGACAATTATTTATCCAATTGTTTTAAATTGCCATTTGAAAGAGTCTGCTAGTGTCACATTTTGCTGATTCAGAAGACGTTACCTAGATCATTACAAAATCTCAGGAGCATAGTGACTTTCTGATGTATTTTTTACATATTATTTACCTCATTTCCTAACCACCAATACCACATATTTTAAAAATCCTAACTATCAGACAAATTGTAAAAGAAAATAACATTACTAAAAACCCTTATAAAAATGCTATGGTGTTTTCCACAGGAGTTCACTTTCCTTTTTGGCCTTGGCTTTGTAAGTCTCAAATTGCTATGCTGTGAACTATTTGTGAACAAAATATTTATAAGATCATTCCTGTTACCGTATACCGCATTATGGCTCTTGCATTTATTATGCCTTTTCTTAGCAACTAGCTATTGGTGTTGGTGCATACGACAGGTATTTTATTAAGATGAAGTAGCCTTATACTCTCCACAGAATACTTCTTAAAAATCAATTTCTGTGGAAATATTGCAGAGTTACACCAGTGCAAACCAGAGCAGAATTTGACTAGCTGTACAGCAATGACATACAGGGCCAGATTCTTCTATGTTATGCCAGTGTAATCCCACTGATTTCCATGGAGCTACTACTGATTTACAAGAGTGCAAGATCAGAATTTGGTCGACAGTACCTGTCAGCTTTCTCTGTGCTTTAAAGTCCATTTGATGTGAAATACATTAGGAATACTCATTAGGAAATGGAAGGGCTTTCTTTTTGGCTTTAGCATGTTTGTAAATTAGTCAGTAGAGAACATCCACTTGCAAGTATAATCACCATAACTGACAGTACAATATCTCCTTGGCACTTTTGTAGCTTGACATAATTAATTCTTTTTTGAATTTCCAACTGATTTCAGAGCAAAATGAAGCGATTGCATTTCAGAATCCTCTGATCCAGTCAAGAGTGGAGGTTGTAGGGATGGGAGGAAGGCAAGGCAAGATGCAATGAATGGACACGTTCTGTATAAAGATAAATCAAAGGAATAAAGATAAACTACTAATGGGATAGATTGTGGCCTGTACTACAGGGCCACACTGGGATTCAAGGGCGAGTAAGAAACTGCTTGGCCTTCCCAGAACTTGGGTCTAGATATATAGCAGTAAACAGGCACTGTGGACTTGATGCTCCCATGACCATGTAAGTGTGTGGGGAAAGGTGGGAAATGGCTGGAACTTTGACTCCACCTCTCCTAATGCACCGGTCAATGCAACTAAACTGGAAGTGCTATGGGATTGTCATCTGCAAGTGGAAAGTGCCAAAGGAGAAAGCAGGGATGACGGAAGGAAACATGACTTTCTCAGGCCTGATGTCTTTACTGCACTGGTCTTTTTTCAGCACCGTATGCACCACTTATACAGGGAAGTCTGCAAAAACACAATCTGGTTCCTCAAGTAGCAGTCCATCACAAAAATAAAAAAACATTCCACCCCTATCCTGCCAAAAAAAAAAACAACAACATAATTCTGGACCTAATTTAGTTTATAAGGAGGCAGGGTTTGTTGCTCTTCTACAATAGTATGTCCAAGTTACAAATGTGGCTTCAGATTGGGAAAGCCCTAATGTTCAACAGTGTTCCATTTGTCTGAAATACTGTGCAGCTGTGCAGTTTGCAGAAAGGCTCCTAGTTAATTGGATCAAATTAAGAATGTTTTTTAAGATGTGTGTTGAGGTTACATTTCTAATTATAGTAACATGGAGATTTGATGTGATCCTATTCTGATCATAGTACAAGAGGAGGGGAAAGTGTAAAATAATCCAAAAAATGAAAAATTCAAAGAGTGAAAAAACTCTGATTTGGAACAATTTGTCTAAGATAGCATGACACATGTAAGCCTATAATTCAGCTTCAGAAGAGAGTAATGACTCAATAAACGCCCCCAAACCAAAAAGCTATCAAAACCCTACCCTGCACATACAATTTCCTCCCTGCAGGGAGGATGAGAAAGAAATGGAACCACATGTGACAGATGTTACTGACATTGTTTAATGCACGACTGGAAGGCGCTCAGATACTAAAGTGACAAAGGTGGTATATGAACCTGAACAGAATAGATTTCTTTCTGCCCATCCCTTGCAGACTACTCCCTTATCAAAGTCTGAAGAAAATATCAAAAGTCATCTAGTAGGGAATTTATATCTCTTTATGAATTAATAGAAATCCCCACATTAATACACATTAATAGAAAGACAACAAAGCTTTCTGGTTCTGAAGAGGTGTGAAAAAAATTACAGTAATTGCAGCTTCTTCCACTGCCCTTAATCAGAAAGGGTCAGATTCTGCTACCCTTATAGAATCATAGAATGTCAGGGTTGGAAGGGACCTCAGGAGGTCATCTAGTCCAACCCCCTGCTCAAAACAGGACCAATCCCCAGACAGATTTTTGCCCCAAATGGCCCCTGTAAGGATTGAACTCACAACCCTGGATTTACAGGCCAACACTCAAATCACTGAGCTATCCTTCCCCCATGTATGTTGAGTAGGAACTTAGTCTGCATATAACCTCCCGATCTAACTGTGACTACTCCTGAAGTAAAATAATACTCAGTCAGAGCAATGGTCACAGAATCAGGCATGAAATCACTCTGCTGGAACTTTTGCACACAGGTAGCTATGTTCTTTACCTGCCCATGTGCATTTGGGGCTGCACAGTGCACAATTCCATATACTTTTTCTACCTCCTCTCATTGTTGCCCCTTCCTCCGGACCAAAATGAGTTAATATCAGTGTGTTCCATCCTGACTTGCTTTTCAAAGATGCAGTATTTTAATCCAGATTTCTCATTCTTAAAATTTCATTTTGTTCTCTTAAAGTGTGATTTGTACTCTAAAAATTCTTATGTAAATAGCACTTTTGGGGTTCCGTATTTATTACGTATCACTGATTTGATATCCCATTTACTCAGTTTACAAGTAAAAATTACCACTCCCTCTAGAACTCAACCTGGACTCCGAAAAGACAAGCTTTCTCTTTCTAACACAGCCTTATCAGCAGCAATAACGATCCTGCAGGTGACACAGTGCCTTCAGTACTACCTGTACAGGCCTCTAGAAGGTCTTGTGCAAGTATAACTGAGAACATCATTTGCACTGTAGAATCATCATGACTTGTGAAGTTGTGGAAAGGAAAAGAGCCCAGCTTGATCCTAAGATCCCAGAGTGTGTCTGTAGGGTTGGGAGTCAGAAAAAAAGATTTTAACTCTTAAACTGAGCAGATTTGGTATGAGATCATTGTGATGCAATAAACAAGGAGCCCCACATTGCTATTACTAGTCACTCTTCAGAATGGAAGTGCACTTTAATTATCTCATGCATCTCTAACATGTCCTCTGAAGAAGGATTCTCAAGAGCTGTTTTTCCTTTGAGGTACTGAAGATGGGGAAAGAATAAAGAAATATAATTTCTTGCCTTTTAAATAAAATTGTAATAATAGTAATAATTATCACTTTACATTTCAGAGAACTTTGCAAATAGTAACACCCTTTTGATATAGGTATTATCATCTCCACTTTATATCTGCAGACACAGAGTCAGATTCTTCAGTATCAAAGGTGGACACAGCAATTCGGTTGCAGAGCCAGAATTAGAATATAGCAGTGCCTGCACTGTCACCTCATGCTTACTTCACCAGGCCATGCTAAGCAACAATAAGAGCATATAACTTACAAGCAGTTAGCAGTAAGATAAAATTGTTGTAATGCCCTTTCCTTTTTGTTTTATGCTGCAATTGGAAACATGAAATTTTGAGAGCATATAACTTACAAGCAGTTAGCAGTAAGATAAAATCGTTGTAATACCCTTTCCTTTTTGTTTTATGCTGCAATTGGAAACATGAAATTTTGCCACTTGAATCTCAGCAGCATTTCCAATCTTGCTGTAAAATTACACCCCCCTCAAAAAAAGGGGGGGGCGGGGGGGAAGAGATCCAGCATGGTCTAGTAGATAAGGCACTGGATTGAGAATCAGGAAACCTCATTTCTATTCCTAGCTCTGCCATTGACTTGCTGTGCCACCTTGGGTAATTTCATTTCACCCCCTGTGCCTCTGTTTCCTCTCCTCTAAATAAGTAAGAATGTCAAATTTGCCTTTTCTCTGCCTTGCTTATTTAGACTGAAAGCTTTTCAATTCGGGAACAGTCTCTCTGTTTCTGCAGTACCTCCCAGTGGGATGCCATTCTGAGTTGGGGCTTTTAGGTATTACTGTCATACAAATATGTAATAATAAGTAGCCAAAGTCTTGGAGAATGGGTTTTTTAAATGGTTATGTGTTCTTTCCTTTTCTCGCTTTTCCAGTGCTACATGTTTCATATGTATGTCGGTGTGCGGGCGGGCGGAGGCATTGGTGATGAAATTGAGGATCCAGCAGGAGATGAATATGAGATCTACCGGATCATCTTTGACATTACTTTCTTCTTCTTTGTAATTGTCATTCTGCTAGCCATCATACAAGGTATGTGTTCATACTCTATGGCCACAGGGAAGCGATATTTGAAACCACTGGAATATTAGTGCCACAGTCATCCCTCCACATACATGATGTTAATGGGAACTAGAAAACCAAAATTTCACCAAAGAGGGGTGATAATAGCTAGGTAGGATGTTTCCCCCAATTCCACATAACCCTAGGAGTGAGGACAGAGCAAGGAGAGGGGGATTCAGAGGGAAAACAGTTTGATGCGTGTGACAACCTGGGGTACAACCTGGAATTGTGGGACCGCTGTGCCCACTTAAATCTCCAGCCTGGCCTGTCTCTCATGATGCTTTGCTAGTGACAAGCAGCAAACCCCTCCAGGTGCTGTAATCACTCAGTCAACAACATGCAGGGACATACCCAGCTAAATTGCATGAATACTCTTTAAGCCACTCATGAACCATATACAGGGAAACACCAGAAAATACCCCACACTTCCCAGCCTTGCATCCTAGAAACATAACGTCTTACACTGCTCAAGATCTTCTCTTGAACAATGTAAGCTCATTGCTTAGTTTGCCGTTTCATGAAAGGATAGTGGACATGCACCAGCCTTTGTAATCTGAGCAGATTCACCAAACACTTTAGACAAATTCACTGATAATGAAGAAAAAATATTAAAATAAGTTTAAGTACAGAAAGATAGATTTTAAGTGATTATCAGTGTTAGGCATAGAGGCCAGAGTTGATTACATAAGAAATAAAAGTAAAATAATCTAAATTCTAAACTTTATCGGACTAAGCAAGATTTGAATCAAGCAGTTTTTCTCACCCCATTAGACGCTATAAGCAGTTCACAGTTCTTAATTCACAGGCTGAATTCCCTGCTCAGCCTGGAGCCAATCTCCCCAGTTCAAAGTCTTTTCATTCAAATGTTCTTGTTACCTTCAGAGTAGGTGGGGGAGGAGAGAGGCCCGGGGCTGATGTCATGGTCTCCAATTTATAACCCCCAATCAATCTAAATGGAAAGATACTGTCTCAAACATGGAGTCAGGGATCATGTGTTCTAGATACCCTGCTGAGACACTGGGCCTGCATTGTCTACGTGCTTCAGGAGGGGTCCACTGGGGGAGTGGATTCTTTTTAACGGGCCATTAATACATGGCTGGCTAGTCCTAATGTAAATCTGTCTTGGAGATGTTAATTTTTCCTTTGTTGCCACTTGAAGCCAGCTGTGGGCATCTCCCAGACTCACAATATATTTCAATAACATATAGCAAACTTCATAATTTCACATACAATGGTAATACATACAATTCAATAGGATAGTAATGTTCAATGGGTCATTACTTCTCAAATGATACTTCACAAGGCATATTTTGGACAAAACATATCATAATCATATAACGGTGAATATGTGGGTACAGGATGTCATTTTGAGGTACAGTCACAATGGGGCATGCTTCTCTTTAAGTCTGTGGCAAGTTACAATGCTTTAATCACAATACATTATTGCTACTAAGAGCAATACCAGCTCCTCCATCATGGTTTTTCTATTCAGAGAATAGGGCTACACATACAAGATGGGTGTACCACATATCATTGCAACAGATATGAAGTAGGACATGCAGGTAGGCAGGATCCTGTAGTGCAAAAGACTAGTGACTCTTGAGATTCTCTCCAGTACAGCTTGACCTCCAATCCATTTTCGCCATTATCCTTTCTGGATCCGTTCCATGAGTTGTCCCGCTTTCAAGGCACTCATACTAGCACAATGAGTGCAGTATAGAAGCTTAATACAACAGAAGAGAAGATATGGAGCAGCAGCAAGGCAATAGATTTGTTCTTCAAAAGGTACAGAAAAGGAGGGCAGAAGGGAGTGTTTGGCCCATAGTAAACAAGCCTTTCAATCTTTCTCCAATGAAGAGAGAGGCTCTCCCATAAAAGGAATACAAAATCAAGGCTTTTAGTATCCAATACTTGGCTTTTGTCAAATTTTCAGTAAGAATCCTATCACTTACATTCTTTGAGTAGATGCAACTGTGTATTCCACTTAGGCATGGGTGCACCCAATGCACCAGAGCTGGAGAAGTTTGCCCAGCAGTATCTGTATGGGCAGTGCTAGCCCTAGCCCCTCCCCTGGCCATATAAGGGCGGTGCTGCCCTGACCCTTTCAGTAAGTTTCTTCTTATTACCCATGGCTAGAGTCGGAGCTCTTTGCAGTATCTTCACCTCAGACTTTTGTTCTCCATTTCTGAGAACTTTTTCTTTGGTTAAGTTTCATGATAGTATAAGTTTTAGTTAGAGTAGTTAGCTGCCCTGTGATGTGCCTTCAGCCGGGTTCAAGCATTGTCCATCGTGGGAGGGGGCCATCCCCAACAGTGATCCCCACGCAAGCTATTTATTGTGTCTCAGTGAAGAAGACATTAGAGAGTTATGATCCATCTGCAAGTCATTCACAAAAAGGACTCTCGTGGCGAGAGACTTGCAGCTGAATTGGCACCTGGTAGAGCAGATCGTGAAGACTGCTTCATCACTGAGGCCTTCATCCATTCATCTGATAAGTGGTCACTTTTGGATCTGACAAGTGATGCCACTCCATGTTCGGGCTGTGGCATTTCCCTCAAGAGAAAGAGGGGTCATTCACTCTCCTCTGGTACAGTGAGAAAGAAGTCTGATAAAATGAACTTGGATCATTCTAGGGCTTGGGGAGACTCCTCCTCATTTCCTAAGAAGAGTGCTGATCTGTACCATACTCCCTCCGGCACGTAGAATGGAGCAAGTCTATTCAACTTCTCCCTGGTATCAGACTGAAATCAGTGAGAGCCTGTACTATCAACTCCGGTTTTGGCCGTGGGGCATCTGTTGAGTCCAGTATCCATGATGTTGATACTAGCAGTGGCTATTTCCATCCCGGCAGCATACTGGGTGGCATCAGACCTCCTTTGCTCTCAGTCCCAGACTCTCCACTGATTCATGAGCGCTCTGGTGCCATCACTTCTACTGCCTTATCCTCTGTTGTGCTCTTGGCACCTCCTGGCTGTGTCACAGAGCTGCCCAGGCCTCGGATTGTTTAATGGAGGCCAACACGTGCCTGGCACTGAAGACCCCCTAGCCACTGGTGCGTATTTCAGCACCATCGTTGTCTTGGCGGCAGATGCCTTCATTGAGCTTCGTACTACTTTAGCCTCAGTACTGGCAACTCTCCAAGTACCAAATGGGAGTGTGTCTCATTCGATACCATCAGTGCCAGTCCTCAGTTCCTCTTCATTCCCAATGCTGCCCCCATATTGGGACTCGAATACCACAGACATCTGGGTCCTAAGCACCATCAGATTGGATTATGCCATATAGTTCCTCTCCATCCCTCCTCCCCACCCCAATCCATCTTTCTTCAGGGACACCTCTCAGAAGACACTGCTCCTCAAGCAGGTCCAGTCTCTACTGGTGCTTGGAGCTGTAGAGCAGATCCCCCTGCAGCATCGGGGACAGGGATTCTACTCCTGGTGTTTCCTGATCCCCAAGCCCAAAGGAGGGTTGAGACCTATCCTTGACCTCTATGATCTCAACAAATACATCAGATATGTGAGATTTTGTATGGTTACTCTAGCAAACATCTTCCCTGCCTTAAATCATAATGCCTGGTTTGCTGCCCTAGACCTTTAGAATGCTTATTTCCATGTAGCAATTCTTCTGAGCCACAGGAGGTTTCTCCAGTTTGTCATGGCAAACTGGCACTGTCAGTTCATCACACTCCGTTTGGGTCTGTCCTCCGCTCCCTGGATTTTTACTAAATCCATGATTGTAGTGACAGCATATCTCAGGAAGAGGGCATTCATAACTTCCCATATCTGAACTATTAGTTCCTGAGAGCAGGTCCATAGAAGAAATCCTCTCTCATGTTCGCTTCATGCTACATTTTCTTGATCGTCTATGTTTCATCTTAAACAATGGGTAGTCAACATTGGTTCCAACTCAAAGAATTGAGTTCATTGGGACCCTGGTAGACTCTACAAGTTCAAGAGCATTTCTGCTGACTGACTGATGCCACACTATTTGCCACCTATGTCTGAAACTGCAGTCTCAACCCTCAACCTCAGCCCATGTATGCCTAAGGTTATTAGGTCATCTGGCTGCATACACACAGGTAGTCCAATTTGCCAGAATGCACTTTCATTCTCTTCAAATGTGGCTGAAGTTGGTCTATCATCTGAATCATCATCACTTGGACAGACTAGTCTGACTTAATCCAGGATTGGCAGATGCCTTATGATAAAGGGTGGTTCAGGGCAATGTGTGCCAGGGCATTCCCTTCGCTTGGTCCCCGCTGACCAAGACTTTTCTCACCAATGCATCCAATCCTGATCATCCTGCAGGTCATTCTCAAGATGAAATTGGATCATGCCAAGCTCTTTATCATTGCTGTACTGTGGCTGAGATAGTATTGTTCCTCTGTTCTCCGCACATCATCAGTTTAGCCTCCCATATCCCTTCCTCCCCACCTCCGGACTCTGCCACACAGTCAGGTTTTGCACCCAATGCTCACCTCCCTCCATCTCACAGAGTGGATGCTACATGGTTAACGAGGAGGAAGAACTATATTCAGAGGCAGTCAGGCAAGTCTTGCTAACTAGTAAGAAGCCCTCCACCAGAGTGACCTATTTAGCCAATTGGAAGCGGTTCTTGATATGATCATTAGCCCATGGAGTTCAACTGAAGCTGGATTGTATCCAGGAAACGTTGGAGTACCTGCTACATCTTCAGTCTTCTAGGTCTTGCATTGAGTTAATTGAGAGTCCACCTGGCAGCGATTTCAGCGTTTTATCCACAAATCCGTGGGACATCAATGTTTTCAAACCCCATGGCAGTGAGATTTTTTAAAGGAATCACTTGTCTCTATCCGCCGTTTAAAGCGTGATTCCTTTGTTCGGCCTTAATACTGTCTGAGTGACCCTTCTGAGACCTCCTTTCAAGCCTTTGGCAACTTCTTCTTTCTCCCTTCTGTGTCAGAAAACTGCCTTGCTTGTAGCGATAACGTCTGCAAGGAGGTTGTGTGAATTGCAGGCTTGATGGTAGAGCACCCTTACATGCAGTTTTCTAGAGACAAAGTAACCCTGATGCTGCATCCTAAGTTTTTATCCAAGGTGGTTTCCCAGTTTCAGTTGAATTGAGCTATATATTTACCAGCGTTCTTCCCTAAGCCACATTCAACCCCAGAGGAACAACATCTCAACACTGGATGTCAGGCGATGTTTAGCTTTTTATCTGGATAAGACCAAACATTTCTGTTCCTCATCTCTTTTGTTTCATATGCAGACTGAATGAAGGGTCAAGCAGTCTCTTCACAGATGATCTCCAGGTGGGTACATTCCTGTATCCTGACAGCATACAAAGTAACCCAGACTAGGCCTCCTTATGTCTCCTCATTCCACAAGAGCCCAGGCAATATCAATGACCTTTCTATATTGGACATTTGCAGAGCTGCCACCTGGTCTTCTGTACGTACTTTTAAAAGCCACTGTGCCATTACTGCTGCATCCAAATCAGATGCAAACTTTGGGAAGGCAATCCTGCAGTCCTTGTTTAAAGAGACTCAGAGCCCCACCTCCTACAAGTACTGTTTGTAAATTACCTAACTGGAATTACACAGCTGCATCTGCTTGAAGAAGAAAAGGCTACCTACTTTTAATTGTTATTTTTCAAGATGTGGCACAGACATGTATTCCACGATCCACCTTCTGTCCCCTCTGCATTGGAGTCTGTACTTCTGACGTTTGGTGTGAAGGAACTGAGAGGGTCAGGCCACCTCATATGGCCAGATGAAGGGCTTAGGGGACAAGTCATGAGCGCCGCCCCTATGGGTACTGCTAAGCAAAGTTCTCTGGCTCTGGTGCACTGGGTGTGCACACACCTAAGTAGAGTACATGTCTGCATCACATCTCGAAGAAAAGTTATGGGTAGTTAACTGTTCTTTCACCATTGTCTCTTGTGAAGGCTAAACTTACTTTTTTAAAAAGCAATAGCAGATGGAAAGAGATGAACATGTGTGCCTGTTAGAATGAACATACTGAGAGCATTAATTGAAGGATTTGCCATGCAACCAAAATAGTTGGGTTCTGAGAGGTGGGATGTTGCAATTAAGGCTACATAATATAGTGCCATCTGTCACTGTGTCAGGTTGCTTTGCTCATACATGTTGGACAATTGCTTCTTTGCCTGAGGACATTCTCCAGTGGGAAATTCCACATGTTTCCATCTTGTCAGCTCTTTTGTTCATCGTTTACATGAGGCCTTTGGAAAGGTTAGTGAGGAGGCATAGGTTGCAATGTCTTCAGTGTGCTGATGACATGTAGCTTTATAACTCCATTTAAACTGTCCCAGCTGGAGATGTCATTGCCTTATTCATTATTTGAGAGAGAATGCGGTGTAGATTGAGACCCAGTCTGTAAACCTGTATCCTGTGATCTGCACTGGCTGACTGTTGGTTACTGGATTTTAAGATGGTTGGTTTTGACCTATAAGCCCGAAGTGGCCTGGGACCTACCTACCTCATAGACTTCCTTTCTCCCAGTGGCAAACTATCCCTAGGTAGTCAGTGGAGATGCCTGAGCATAAGCTCAATCGTTACCAGAGAGGAGGTGGCTGACAGGGCCCTGGATCTTTGGAACTTGCTTTCCCTCAAGTCCATAACAACCTGAATTTGTCAGCCTTCAGAGCACTCTGCAAGACCCACTTTTCTTTTTTTGCTGTAAGGAGATGGGGAGTTGGTTGTGATGCTTTGGTACTCTGGAGACTGTGGGAAGTCATTTATTTTTTATTGTATTTATGCTGATCCTGGGGTATTAATTGTTCTAGGAGAATTAAAGGGCTTTGGTTTGTTTACAATGTGTCTATGTAATCAAGGTGTGATTGCAGCTTGTGTAGGCATACCCATGCTCATTTTAACCTAGCTGCTTCAGGCTAAAAGTAGCAGAGAAGGTGTGGTGGTGCAAAATTGTCAAGGATGCCCACAGCATTGAAGAGGATGCTCTTTTATTACAGTTATAGTTTGTAAAAATTCAAATCAATATATACATCCTTTTGGAGTAACACATGTCAAGAGTTTGATGGTTTCATTGCTTTTATAAATAATGATCTTTGATTGCCTTGTACCAGCTAACATGTAGTTAGATGATGAATTTTGCTCTGAGAGGATACCTCCCAGCTTCTTATAGGTGTGCTTAGATAAGAGTTCTCAGCTATGTGGCAAATTGTTTACAATTCTGATGTGTTGTCTCAAAGATTCAAGCAAACTTTTGTTTTTAAAAAGGCATTTGTAAAAAACAGAATTCCAGGTTTTGATAGCCTCAAGCAGTGTATCTCATGCTGTTTGCTTTTCCAGTTTGGTTTCCCTGGTTGTGAGTAACTGAATATAAGTTGACAGGTCTTAACTGTAAAACTTGAGCCTAATTCTCATCTCACTTTCACAATTTGTACAGCAGTAAACTCCATTAACTTCAGTGGCATTGGTCTTATTTATACCAGTGCAAGTGAGGGAAGAATCAGGCCCTTTGTATTTATAATATAGGTCTCTGACCCTAGAATGTTTTTTCCTTTTCTGTTTCTCTAAGAAATGGCCCATTACTTCTTCGGAGCTCTGTTAATGGAATTCCATTACTAAGTGACAAGCATAGTGAGCGCAGGAGCTGCAGGATGCACATAGCCCCTGGCCATCTCCATGGTATTCATATAATAAAGCTATGAACTCTGCTAAGTATATAGTAGTATCCTTTTATTGGGTTGGGGTTTTTTTTTTAAATAAAGATTCCATTACCCTACAAATGTGTGTCTACCTTTTACCTACTATATAAAAGAAAAGGCTAGGGCTGTACATATAAAACAGAAATCCACTTGTCCCAAAACACCCAATTAAAAAGTATGTTACAAAATCTCTGCCAGTCTAGTTGGAGGGACTTGTTTTCTTTTTGTGTAGTCAGCTTTGTTTCACATATTTAGACACAAGAGTGATTTTCAAAATATATGAAGGTTTCTACTACTTCTGGAGACCACTTCTCATTTGATCTTACTCCGTCAGAGCGCAACCTTGGTTTCCATGGGTATGCACATTTTGCCATATTGTACTCTTGAATGTTAAGTATCATTTTTATTTAAACACCAGGTTTAATTATTGATGCTTTTGGAGAATTAAGAGACCAACAAGAACAAGTTAAAGAAGACATGGAGGTAAGAAATGATAAGCTCCTAGTTGCTTCACCCTAGCATATTTAAGTAAAGTGCTGGTTGCCAGAATGTCCATTCATTATCCAAATGCGATGATTCATCAGAGAGTAATTTTAAACTGACCGGAAAGTATGCAGTTAGCAGTACAACAAAGGGTTCAGTATCAAACAGCATACTGGGCAAGATTCTGTCCTCAGTTACCCCTCAGTGAAACCATATTGAAGTCACACAAATAAAACTGCAACAGAGAGTCCTGTGGCACCTTTAAGACTAACAGATGTATTGGAGCATAAGCTTTCGTTGGTGAATGCCCACTTCGTTGGATGCGACAAAGTGAGCATTCACCCACGAAAGCTTATGCTCCAATACATCTGTTAGTCTTAAAGGTGCCACAGGACTCTCTGTTGCTTTTTACGGATCCAGACTAACACGGCTACCCCTCTGATACTTGACAAATAAAACTGAGAGTCTGGTCTACCGAGATGACTTTCCATGACTGACTTTTTTTTAACTGAATGACTTTTTAAATATCTTCTTAGAGCAAATATATTACTATATCACATAAAAGCCTACAGAAACAATTCTGTAGCATTCTGTAGAACAGTCTTAATACAATTCCTTTTAATCAAAGTGCTCTGCTAACAGCCAGGTTACAGAATAGCATTCACTGTTGCCCACTTTTGCCTGTGAAAGGGGTACAGTGGAGAGAGAGATCTTTGACTGCACTTCAGCACTACCAGTTAGAATCACACAGGACACAGTTAATCAAAACTGATATTCTGCTCTTGACACATTTTAGACCTATTTGTCCACTACCTGCAATCTCAGTTGGTTCTTTGGTACATCTGGCTCCTTATAGGTGATAAACTAACAAAACTAAGCCAAAACACCTACCAATTTATTTTTATGTGTCTTTTTATGTTAATGCTAAGGATTTTATTTTATTTTAACTTTGTCAGCTGTGGCTGAATAGAACAAAACTGACCTCAGTGGTTGGTGAAGGCTTTTTTAGTTTAGCTTGGAGGTTCCCAATATTCAGCATTAATGAAACCAGGTTACAGATCATAGAATCATAGGACTGGAAGAGGTCATCTTGTCCAGTCCCCTGTTATGGTTAATCTCACTTGTGTATTTTCTTTGGATATCCTAAGTGAAAGTAGTCTGTTCCTGCAGAGTTCCCATTTTCTTGTTTAAATCTGACTGTCAGAATTCAGAAGAGTATCAGGTACCTGCTGTGTTCTGTAATCTCAACTGAGAGCGTATTCAGTTTCAAATGGGTAAACATAACTACCTTTGAGGTAAAGATTGCTATGGACTACAGTGACTCTTATATTCATTTAAGTAGCCTGGCGAGAACAAAAAGGAAAAATTGCTTTTCAGCCCTGATTAATTCATGCCCTCTTTTCTCCTGATCTATTCCTATTCAGTTATTGATGCCAAAGATTTTTTTACCAAACAGCAAGAAGTGATTGTGACAGCAATTAAATTTCTGTTCATGTGCTTGGCTGAGGCTTAGGCTGAGTCCTTAAAGCAAAAACCTTTATTAAGCACATAGTATATTTCATGTTTCAGAATTTCTAAATAAATTGTTGTGTGCTTATTGGTTTTTTTTTTCCAAAGAAGCTAGCACTGTTATAGAGCATTTCAACAATGTATATATTTTCTGGATTTTTTTAGACCAAATGCTTTATCTGTGGGATAGGCAATGACTACTTTGACACAGTGCCCCATGGCTTTGAAACACATACCCTGCAGGAGCACAACTTGGCCAATTATCTGTAAGTACAGAACCACACAAACATCAATAACTCATGACTTCCATCAGCCCTTGCAAGTAACTAATCAGTCCCACAAAATAAGGGAGAAGGACCACTGTATAGATTTTATATGCTGTATGAGTGAACAAGAGAGGTATAGAGAAAGATTCCTTTCCATTTTTCTCATTGTGATACGTAATGCCAGGTTAAAGGTTGCCTGTGTAACCTTAATTCAGCCCCACTATGCATATGTATTATGATGCAGACTTTAATTACATGATTGCATAGTATTTATTCCATGGGCCGTCTCATTCAGTGCACAGAATGAGCCCTGCTCTGGGAATGAATTAGTGCTGTGTAGTGAAAGAAACTGTTATTTGCAGCAGAAATTGGAAGGTGTATAGCAAATGAAGTAGGGAACAGATAGCATAAAAAGGACAGCCGCACAGTTAAGGCAGTTGAATGCTGCCCTGGAGAATTGGATCCTATCACTGTCTATGCTACAGAGTTCCTGTGTGGTGCTAATCAAGCCATTTAAACCATTTTTTTCACAAGTGGCTACTAATTGTGTATTCTTGATTATCTGGGTGCCCAACTTGAGACGGAAGTGCTTGGTTCTCACAGCTGCAACTAAAGTCAATGGAAGCTGCATTTGAATATATAAAGTGCTATCTAATGCTAAGTATTCTGAAAAATCTGGTCCTAGGTACCTCAAATTGGGCACTCAAAATTAATGGTCATGCTTTACGTTTATATTTTATAGAGAGAGATGTCATGTCTAGAATGGATTTAATATAAAAATGAGCTAGATTATGAAATCATCAGCATGTGTGTAAATATGCCAAAGCATCAAGCCTAGAGTATTAATAAAACCACAGGGTTATATTCTGCTGTCAAAGTTTTTTCATCTGTATTGACTAGTTTGAACCACAAGATATAATAAAACACCCTCTTTAATAAACTGTTTAATAAACTGATTCTGAAAGCCTTAATCATCTTGAATAATGTGTATTCATGGAAACAGTCTCCTTGACTATTCACCAATGTAAGTGTGTACAATAAAGCCCTAATTCACTAGTCTGAGACAAGAAAATTTCAGTTATAATTTTCCTATTAGAAGGGTTGGGAAAGCTTCATCTAAGCATCATAACTGCTGCATGGTTATAGTAAACAAAACTCGAATCTCTTACTCTTTTGAGGGTCATCCATTATTAATTGTAGTCAGCTAGTAAAAATGAATGATGGGTGAACCTCAGAAGTGTTGAGATTGTGTGTGGTTTAATATATATCTAAAATTCTAAATGTCATGCATATATTGTATATCCATTAACAGAATTATTCTTATTCTATAAAACATAATGGCAAACATCCATCTGTCTGTATTTCTCCTTGGTTTTCTGATATTTCCATGTGCTTGTTTCTGATGAAAATGTCTTTGTCTGTAGATTTTTTCTGATGTATCTCATTAACAAAGATGAAACAGAGCATACAGGACAGGTAAGTGAGCACTGTTTATACCAGTATTATTTAAAAACTGTTAGTGATAAAAGTCAGGAATGTTCAGTATGGCACAACTAGATAAGAATTCTAACCAATCGTATGAAGCTCTCCCTGTGGAACAAGTGACCTCATTCAAAACATTCCTTAAAACTCACTTATTTTGGCCAGAGTTTCATTGTTAACCTCCTCTTCAGCACCTTTGCATCTGTTCTGGTACCTGATTTTGTACTCTTAAAACTTGTCTCCCCAAAATAAGCATGAAAGGAAAATTGCAACTAACAAAATACGTACATCCCATTAAAATAACAAGTCACTTGACTTTTTCCTATTGGCTATCTCCCTCGCTTCCTTTGTTACTGTTATTACTTACGTGGTTACTTGTAATTTATATTGTATTCTTTTCAAAGCCAGGACAGTGCCATCTATCTCTGTAAAATACCATTTTCTCCCATTGTACTGTATAAGCAATATTGAAAGCTGGTGATTTCCATAAGAGGCAGGCTTATTAGACATAAGGACAATTATAGTGAGACTTGCACCTCTTAACGAGGATATCAAACTGGATTCTAACTTTCAGATTGGAATAAGCATTCACAAATTTGGCAAGGGGAAGAGAATTTGTTCATGTACAATGAGTAACAGTGTGTCCATTAATGACATACAGCCCAGATACACATGAAATTCAGGCAGGTGACATTCATTTAAGAGGAGAACAGATAAAACTAAAGCTTCTTAAATTTCACAACATTTTATCCAAATGAAATTCTAACCACTTGCTCAGCTCAGCCTATTAGTTCCTATGCTCACTTTTTCTCTCCCCTCCCTGGAGAGCAAGGAGGCAGGACTATGGATCCATTCCCTTCCCTCCCTTTCACTAGCATGCAGAATAGAGCTGGCTCACCCAGGGAACAATCCAGCACAAGGAGCAGCCTAAAGACACTGTACACTGCTGTACACCACCCCCAAATCACTCTTGCAAAGATAAGAACTGCAGACTCTCATTTATTTTTTGTTAATTTCAGTGGGCTCTGCAGGGGCTTTAGATGGCACAGCCATGGATGGTGAGCAGATACGCCATACCAGAGGGATATAGCCAGAGGCCAGAGAGAATGCCCTCTGAGGCGAGTGTACTCAGAGCCTCCTCCTACTTCTCTTTTTGGGAAGTATATCATAGATTCTCCCACAGTACCCACAGCTGCATTGCTGAAAGTTGGAGCCCTGCCTATGCCCTCTTTGGGTTGTCTTTCTATCTAGCTACTGTGACAAAGTTCCTCCTCTATCTTGGTGGGTCCTGAGCTTATTGGCGGATTTTCTTGCCTCAGAGATTCACCATGTGGTTTGGGGAACAGCCCAAAGGCCTTCCCCTCTGGAAGAACCCACAGTCCAGGTCAGTTGGGAGGTTTGAGGGGAACCCGGGCCCGCCATCTACTCCAGCCCAGTGCCCTGTGGACTGCAGCTGTCTATAATGCCTCCTGTAACAGCTGCATGACAGCTACAACTCCCTGGGCTACTTCCCCATGGCCTCCTCCAAACACCTTCCTTATTCTCACCACAGGACCTTCCTCCTGGTGTCTGATAACGCTTGTGCTCCTCAGTCCTCCAGCAGCACACCCTCTCACTCTCAGCTCCTTGCACCTCTTGCTCCCAGCTCCTCACACTCACACCACAAACTGACATGAGCGCCTTTTTTAAAACCCAGGTGCCCTGATTAGCCTGTCTTAATTGATTCTAGCAACTTCTTAATTGGCTCCAGGTGTCCTAATTAGCCTGCCTACCTTAACTGGTTCTAGCAGGTTCCTGATTACTCTAGTGCAGCCCCTGCTCTGGTCACTCAGGGAACAGAAAACTACTCATCCAGTGACCAGTATATTTGCCCTCTACCAGACTCCTGTACCCCACTGGTCTGGGTCTGTCACACTACATACTTATAAGGCTCACCTCACTGTAGCAATCATTCATGTATTATTCCTCACAACACCCCTGTTACGTGAAACACTGTTGGCACTAATGCTTCCTTGCATTCAAAACCCACAAACGTGATATGGGTTGCATCTTGCACAGGTGCACTTGATGAGAAGAGACTTTCCTTGCCCTCATTCCTTTTACACCTTCACAAGGGCAACCAGAACTAAACCATATTTTTGGCAAGGGTGCTTGTTAGTCTTCACAGGCCATATCTTCCAGTGGCTTCCTTTTTTGAATGAGCATCTATGTGCATGAATTGTATAAACTGGAATGTAAAGATCTGCTTTCTTTACAAACATTCACATTTTGAGTCCAGATGTAGGTGGCTACATGCTTTTTTGGGTGCAGATAAAAGGTAAACCCTTTGGGAAATGATGCCCCAAAGATTTATTTTACCAAGATTTTTTTTTCTTGCCTTCACTGTTCTTTGAAATGTTCTTCCAAACCTTTTGACACTTCCTCAAGCCTTTTAGCTACAATTGTCAACAGAAAAAAAGTGTGCCAAACGTGCTCAGACAGCTGGAATTCCCACTGAGAGCTGTGTAAGAGTGATCGGTAAAGTGATGGGTAGTTGCAGGTCCTACACACACACAGATTGCTTACAGTACACCACGGGGATACAGCACATTTTTGCTGTTTGTTTAAACTGTTCTCTCTGAAATCTGACAAATATACTAAACTACTGTAATCATGTTCTGTCTATATACGGCCTGTCAGTCTTGACTGGGTGCACATTTTATAAACTTGTTTTACTGTTTCTGAATATCTATTTTGTCCTTTGACAATGACATGTTAAACTAGACTAAAATGTTTACCTCTGTTTTGTAAATTGATAATATTTGTTATGGAAAAATACTGCTGCATTTATGTTTGCTCCATTGTTTGACCTTACTTATTGTGTGTGTTGACCCACTGCATACACTGAGTCCAGACAGTGACGACCAATAATCACTCCAGTCTGGTTAGTTATTCAATGCTTTCATTTAGATGTGGGGAATGAGAGAGCCCTCTGAGCTATCTAATCAACTGAATCACTGGTATTTGCTACAATAAAATGCTGTCTCGTTTTGTTTTTACTGTATTATTCAAAAGCTGAAGAGTCACCCTTAAAATGTGCAATACACCAGATTCAATGAATGTAGGGATATATTTGGTATAAGCGCTATACATCAGGACAAGACTAGTAAACTATCTGTTAAAACAGGTGGGGATAAAACCTATAGTTAGGGGAAACTTCCCATTTATGGATTCTACCAGAAATTGATATCATTAAAGCCATTGTATTATTTTATATATTGCACACGGGCATGTTTGAAATGCTGATGTAGAAATTCAGCGGAGGTTCCTTTAAGGATCATTAAAACACTAATCTTTAGCTACAGTTTGGTATTGTGGGCAACTGTACTTGAGCTTCAAGTTGCTCCTGGACATAAAAGAGCAAAACTAATTGTTTTGGCCAGGTCTACATTGGGGGGGGGGGAGGAATTGACCTAAGATACGTAACATCAGCTACAAGAATAGCGTAGCTGAAGTCGACGTATCTTAGGTCAACTTACCTCGCGTCCTCACAGTGCAGGGTCGACTGCCGCTGCTCCCCCGTCGACTCCGCTTCCGCCTCTCGCCGCAATGGAGTACAGAAGTCAACGGCAGAGCGATCAGGGATTGATTTATGCCGTCTACACTAAACGCAATAAATTGATCCCCAATAGATCGATCACTATCCGCCAATCCGGTGGGTAGTGTAGAAGTACCCTTTGTCTCCATTTTTTATTTCATCAGAAAGAAGGTCAAAATTCCTGAGCTCTTCAAGAGTCTCTTTAAACTACTCCCTAGCCTAACATGTGTGTGTTTCTATAATACTTTCATCCAGGAGATAGAAACCCAAAAGCCTAGACTAAAATAAACTAAGTTGTTAGTGTATTCCATCACATATAGGTTCATACACAGCAGATCAATTTTGAATTGAATCAGAAAATTTAGAACAGAATGTAGTCTTTTTTGAAAGACGAGGGATGACTAATGTACTCTCACTGAATCAGATTAATTATTTAAATCTCCTGTGTCTTGCAGGAATCCTATGTATGGAAAATGTATCAAGAACGGTGCTGGGAGTTTTTCCCTGCTGGTGACTGCTTCCGAAAACAGTATGAAGACCAGCTCAACTAAATACGAATCGCCACTGAAAATATATCTATCCATCTCCCAACTCTTTAGGGAAGAACTGATTTCTCGACTCTCCAAAGCTGTGTGCTTTTTGGAGCACCAAAGCTATGTTTCTGATTACCTGACTGTGCTGGGTTTTTTCCCTGTTTATTTGCTTTGAGAACAATGGAGTAAAGAACAATGAAAACTTAAAACAGCAACTCATGGGGGGGAAAAAAACCACACACCCACACATAAATCCCCATACATAACATGCACACACACGAAGAGGCAATTATTTTATGAGACTGCCAGATGAATCCCTTGATTCTGAGAACACACGTGGGGTAATGTGGTAGTGACATTCATTCAATCTATTTATTTCATCATCCTGGAAGAAACTATATAGTTCACAGAGCACTGTAAAGGATTGTTTTGGACACTAAGTTGTGGGGAAATAGTGCCTTACTATATGTGGGTTGAGCTATGCAGAAGATGAGTGCATGATGACATATTATCTTTTCTTTGTGCCGTCCCTTTCTTCCCAGTTAATATTTATTTTGTGTTTTGGTGAGGTTGCGGGGGGAGGGGTTTGACTGTGCACATCTTTTTAATAAGACTGTGGCGTGTCTCAGGACAAGAGTAGGTTATTCTCGTCAAGCTAAGTTCACATTTACCTTCCTCTTTTGCTCTTGCTCTTATTTTGGTAATGCTCTGATGCAACACTGCAACTTTATGAAATCTTTGTATGAAAACAGATTGAAAAACACTTTAAAAAGAAATATTTCATTGCATGTTTATTATGCAAGTTTAAAACCAAGAAACAAAAAACAACAACCTTCAAAAGCAAGTTGATCAACATGAGAAAAACAATCACAATAATCATACTCATAGTAATAAAGTGTTGTGGGCTTTATTGTACATTTGGAATCAGTGTCATCAGCCAACAATGTATATGTTATGAACTTAACGGTAGTTTTGGTTTAATTTCTTTTTCTCTTTCTTTCATTTTTGCCACCTGTGATCAATAGTGGAGTTAAAGATTTTCTTGTTAGACCATTTTTTAAAATCAAAGCTGAAGCAATATCCATTCAGGGATTCCATCAGGTCCATCATGAAGCACCAATGATGTGTACATCACTCCATTTTGAGTCCTTTTCAATTGTAATGGCAGTCTTTACAAATAAAAAGAGAAATTCAGAATGGAAGCAAGGTGGTTTTGCTAACATTTGAGCCTTTTCTTACTGAGTTTGCTAGTTATACCTGATTTAACAATCAGGATCACTCTCTGCTGTCTTTTTGTTGAAATTATTATCCTCCTGTGCTCTGTGGTGATCCCACTTTGCATCTTTTTCACTCATAGTCCACAACTTCATCCGGTCATAAAGGCAAATCAGTAGCTTCACTAGCACTCAGTTGTAGCTAAGAGAAGTGGGAAGTAATTGTTATGAATATGGTGTTTAAAAGCCACAAAAATCATATTTAAATCCCTCCCAGCCTCTAGGGCTGTTCAGATGTAGGCTGTCAGTTCAGCTGAACAGAAATACAGGGGCCATTCTGAAATTTGGGTCCAGAGCAGGGTTGAGATTTCAAATACCCTAACATTCCAGGGCTCTTTGAACCCAGAATTTTGGTTTATAATTATGATTATAAAAATAGGAAACAGCTGCCAGGAATTGATTTGTTTTCTTATTCACTACCCCCCTGAGATGTTAGCAGAAGAGGTTTTCCCTCTCACAAAAGCACATACAGTGGTTTGTTATAGATTTTGCTCCTGAGCACCAGGCTGATGATATTGACTTAGTTTTAAAGCTCAATGAAGTACTTGTTTCAATAACTAAATTCAGAAGGAAGAATATGGACTTTGCAGATAGATATATGAATAGAAGAGGGATGTCTCCTTAATCTTGACCTTCCACATCAGACCTTCCACATCATTGTCTACTGTTTGAGCCCAAGACTCTGTAGCACCCAATATGTGTGAAACCACGTTAATGAACAATGGGCCCATCTTTGGTGGTGGAACAGATGCTTACCATTTCATTATATACATCTGCAGCTACTGAATAAATCTGCCCACCCGCCATTCATAGGGACATATGCCTCCTCCCAGCTGATAATGGGTTCACTGATGTGAGCAAGATTTGTCTGGCATTGTTGGAAGTGGGTAGAGGTATGCTTCATGGAGTGGCTGTGGACCATGGGTGTGAATGTCTTCTGCCCTGCATCCCCTGCTCCCTCCACTGAGATACTAGCCCACAGTTCACTATAGTGACCTGGATGTGGTATTCAAAACATAAGATTCAGAAGAAAACTCCAAAAAGTTGAGAATAAAAACACATGTCATGAGAGTATTATGTTTTTCTTATTAAACTGTGTATTTTCAGTAACTCATTCTGATTCTAATGGTGACATTCAGTTTTTTCAAGTATGATCCTTCAAGCAAATCTGTCAAATACTGAAAAGGAAGGAAAGCTATTCAAATACTGCATTTTGGATTCATGCAAAAAGGAAGGGAAATCTTTAAATGTTATAGCTTTTAACTATCACTGATCAAACTGATTTCCTAAGATTTTTGTTGGCAAGCTTCTGAAATGGGATGTTGTAAAATGGAATGCAGCATAAATAATAGCTTATTCACATGACTGCTGCCAAATTCTGCAGAGAATTAATTCTTTTGCAACTGTCTGGAAAGAATTAAACTTTAAAATGAAGTCAGAAGTGTGCCATGGGAGAAAGCTACTTCCAGGCTGAAGTACAAGGCTATGTGACAATGCACCAGTTCAAAAAGCATTATTGTATTATGTCTACGAATTCAATTACAGTACTTACCTAATGTACCATTAGATATTTTAAGGTCCAATTACATTTACAAGTGCATACATTAATATTTGCATTTTTAAATATTTCAGCCATTACCTTGTAGTTAAGGTATGAACAAGTTATACAAAATATTTCAAGACACGCTCTTTATGAGATGTTGGAGGGGATTTGCTGCTGTTTTTTGATGCATGCTGGGTACAAGGAAGCTACCAACATTGTATATGTGGTCATGTATTCTGGTTAGTTTTAGCAAATAAGTCAAAGAATGAATGATGATGGAGAAGTAAAAAATACACATGAAATAGGAAGTAAATGAGGGTAGAGGTTGAAATAGCCATTTGTCTATACAGACCAGTCTTTTGCGGTTAGGGTGACCAGATGTCCCGATTTTATAGGGACAGTCCCGATATTTGGGGCTTTTTCTTACATGGGTGCCTATTACCCCCCACCCCCGTCCCGATTTTTCACACTTGCTGTCTGGTCACCCTATTTGCGGTCAGGATTCAGGAACCTCTTTTGCGGTCAGGATTCAGGAACCTTAGGAGGCCCCTGTCTACGTTGTACTTGTCATCAGTGTAGCTCCTTTCACAAGCACTAATAGTCTCCTTTTATCAATCACGAACATCCATCTGTCATTTTATTAGTGATTTTGACATGAGAGAATCACAGAAAGAACAAGGCCACTTAGTCCTTTAAGGCTGATGCTCTCACCCTCTGTATTTTACAAGATTGCCCCTATATCTTTGCCTCTCATGTCTTGTCTAAGCCATTTTTGAAGAGCTGCAGGTATGGTGCATTGCGAACCCCCACCATCAAGTTACTCTTACTAATGTAACATTTTCTTTGCCTTTCATAATTTTTTAATTTGCAGCTCCAGGCCAATGGTACAAACTGCTATGGTCCTCTGAGACTGTGGCTAATTCCCTTCATTTACACTATTACCTTGAAATATTTCTTGGCTGTGATAATTTTCCAGTCCTTTGTTTTCTAGCCTATAATATATCTAAAATAAGAATTTCCTTCTTTCTTAACTAACCAAATGTAGTATCAGTTTAATATCTGGTACAACCTCAATTAAGAAATAGTAGCTGGCATTTCAGAAAGCAGGGGTAGATTTGTTTGCTGACTGTTCTATGTCTAACTTTAATTTTCATACATGTAGCTCCTTCAGTCTCTCCTCATAGTCTCCTAGTATCTTATCCTTTTTTGGTTTTTGATTCCCTCTGTATTTTCCTTAGTCTTCCTAAAAAGTTGGGGGCAAGGCTGCATACAATATTTCACATGGAGCCACACCAGGCTAATAGAGTATTACTAGTACTTCTTACGTTACATGTAATCATTTACAAATACATCCAAGAATAATACTGGGTTTTCACAATAGCTTTGCACTAAAAGCTCATATTTAGTTTTCTGTCTCCTCCCTATGTCTTTCTTGAATTAGCATCTTTCTATGTAGTCCATGTGATATTTTAATGGTATCTGTGAGGGTTACCAAATAGCACCTGTGGAAAAAAACGGGACAGGGGATGGGGGGGTAATAGGTGCATATATAAGAAAAAGTTCCAAAAAACAGGACTGTCCCTTTAAAAACGGAACATCTGGTCCTCCTATCTATGCAATTTATCTATTCTTTCTGGTTGTCTTTATGGGGGTTTTTTGTGTGGAATCTTGTTTCAGGCAAAAAAAAAAAAACCAAACCCATGACTGGCATAAGTGGACAAAGGAACATTCTCTATCAATGCTGAAGTTCTCCGGCAGCCAAATTTCATGTATCTGTTGTGCAAATGGAGGCCAGGAGTCTGCACAGTGTGGAGCTTAGCTTCCTGCACACCAGTGCAACCATGGGTGGATCTACAACAACATGGTCTTGGGACTATATTATCAGGTATTGGATGGGAAGATCTGGGCCAAAATACACTTGACATATCAGCCTTTAAATTTCCTGACAGTAAAAAAAGAAACAAAACCAAATTGGACCTAACTAATCCCTGGTGTAAATCCTTCTCTTTTAACTGTCTGCTGACGTGACACCTTCTTCAAGTACTGTCCCTATGGGTGCGCTACTACAGGTGTGCATACACCTCAAGAGGCGCATGTTCACCTGAAGTGGAGCACACTTAAGGATACATCTCTAAGAACTGCAATTACTGCACAAGGTGAGTAACCTCTTCTTTTCTACCTTCCAAAGCAAATTTGTATAAGGTAAATTACTGCATATAATACAGTAGAACCTCAGAGTTACAAACACCAGAGTTACAAACTGACCAATCAACCGCACGCCTCATTTGGAACCGGAACTACACAATAAGGCAGCAGCAGAGACAGGAAAAAAAGAAAGCAAATACAGTACTGTATTGTGTTAAACATAAACTACTGAAAAAAGGGAAAGGAGCATTTTAGTTCTGCATAGTAAAGTTTCAAAGTTGTATTAAGTCAATGTTCAGTTGTAAACTTTTGAAAGAACAACCATAAAGTTTCGTTCAGCGTTATGAACAACCTCCATTCCCGAGGTGTTCCTAACTGCGTGCATCTCTGTTTGGAATACGTTAAATGAGAGGTGGATTTAAGAACAATTTAAAAGAAGGTAAATCAATAGGGCTGGATCATATCATATGAAGTTAAATTGAATGAAAAGTTCTGAATAAAATACTTTTTTTTTCACATTGCTAGCAGAATGAGATAGCAACAGTATGACTCGAATGAATTGGTTGTTTGAAAAATTAGAACCACCAGGGGCAGAGTAGAAACATGGAAAATTTTGAGCTAGCAGGATAAACAGAAGATGTTAATATGAAAAATAATCATTGTGGGATAGACATTTCCTTGGTGTGTTGAGAATCACAGGTACAGACTAAAACCCTGCAATAAGCTCTGCCACTGATCCAATTGCTGTTTTTTTCTCAAAATGTTTCATTGTGAAGACCACAAGATGGGCTCCTCCATGACAAATTCAGATTTAACATTCTGCTCTTGGCCCTCAGTTTTGCAATGATCTCCATATGAATGAACCCGGCCAGGGAAGACTGGAAGTGGGGACCATGAACACAGGGCAGGAGACTGGAACCATAAGCTGGGGCAGAGAGGAAGCTGTTCCCTTCTCCACCCTGGGAACCCCAGCTCTGGATGCTGTACAAGCAGGAAAAAAAAAGTGCATGCCCCAAAGAGCTTATAATCTAAGTATGAAACAAGAGACAGCAGAAATGAAATAGACAGACAGGGATGTACAAGTGAACCATGAAACAGTATTGACCAGCATGATAGACAGCTTCAGCACACCAAGAGCCTAACCATTGTTAAGATATGTGTAAGCATCGTGGCAAAGCATAGCAAACCATTGATCTTAGAAAGGCTGGTGGCTTTGCATGAGCCTTTGAAGGTGAGGTAGGATCCTTTTAATTAGCTCTTTTCCCAGCCTTGTTTCTATTTCCTGTAAAAGGAAATCACCATGGCTTCTTGGAACAGCTTATAGCTGGGATAGGGCAAAGAGGAAGCTGATTGGAGAAGAGCCAGCTGCTGGCTAAAGGGGACTCATAAACCCACAGCTTGGAGCTGACAGGAGCTGAGACTACGTAACTGACTCAACATCCTCAGCTCACACCGCATGCCAGCATCAGATCAGAGCTGCATAGGTGTGAGTGACTGCACAGGGTAAAGGGTCCTTATGTATCTAGCCAACATGGTGGGAGGGGTGGGGAGAGGGAGAAGTATTTTGCTGTGCCAGGGCAACAGAGTCTGTGTAGTCCCTGTTAGAAATTCTTATCTGGGTGTTCTCCTAACTTTTCTTGGGTTAGATAAAAGTTTTGTACTATTGTTAAGTGTGGTGCTTATTCCAGGAGCTAACTCTCACCTCCACCCCCAGGAAGTAAGGTTGTTGTCTTTGCAGAGGTATGTGGCAGGGACCTGGAACCCCTTCTCCAACTCTGGGAGACCCCACCTGAAAAGAGCCTAGCACTATGGGGTTCTGGTCCATGACTAGGGGGCTCTTAGACCCTATGATAATAGACAAATAAATAATAATTTTACAGGGCTGCTGAGAAGGTACAGGCCTCTTTGAATCTGCCTTACCCATGTCCTTGTGTCCTTAGCTGGGTGAAGTAACTAAGGAAAAGTGAAACAGGCTCCATTTAGTGAAAAGAGAATACCTTTCATTCCCTTGGCTGTGGCTTGCATTGGCATGCATAGCAGCCTGGCTCGTTGATAGCTCAGATGGCAGAGTAGAGAACTGCACTGGGTATTAGGTGTGGTCCTACTCGGAAAAGTGAAAAGGTGTAAAAATAACATCTTTTTACTCAACAGTTCTATGCCTGTTTGTATACAGAGTCTAAGCTCCTGCCATGATAAAAATTATGTATTTTTGGTAGGGCAGTCAACACAGAGAGAGTAAGCCAGACTGTCCCACCTTCTACATTAATAACAGAATTGTTTACTGAGTTTGTCAACTTCATCTGTGCAATCCATTGTAGGCCTTGGGTTTACACAGATGGCACAGGAAGGATAATGTGAAGACTGGGAGTGGGCACAGGTGCAACTGAGGTCCTAATTCAGCTGCATATCCTTTATTTATAGTATCGGTAATTATTTGAAATGGAAAGAGCCCCAATTGAGATTAAGAACTAAGTTTGTTCGAAGGACATAAGGTGGAGGAAAGGACTATTTAATTGTAATCTGCATTTGATTTGGAAATCACTGAAATACCATAAGCATGGACTGGACACACATCTTTCTGTCATCTGCATTGTAATTTTTCCTTAAATTTGTAAGTTATTCCTTAAACTACAAAGGCAAGAGCAGTTTGACATTGATCTCGCCACGCATAGTAGCTACGACACGAGATTGCTTGTGGCATTCACAGAGGTGCTGACCACAGTGGAACACCGCTTCTGGGCTCGGGAAACAAACACGGAGTGGTGGGATGACATCGCCATGCACGTCCATGCACAATGACAAGCAGTGGCTTCCGAACTTTTGGATGAGGAAAACCACATTCATGGGACTGACCCAGCCCTGCGGTGCAAGAACACGAGAATGAGAGCTGCCCTGTCATTGTAGAAGTGTGTGGCGATTACACTGTAGAAGCTGGCTACTCCAGATTGCTACCATTTGGTCGCTAACCAGTTCGGAGTGGGAAAGTCGACTACTGGATTCATGTTGACGGAAGTGTGCAGGGCCATTAATCACATCCTGATCTGAAAGACCGTGACTCTGGGCAACGTGCATGACATTGTGGATGGCTTTGCACAAATGGGCTTCCCTAACTGCGGAGGGGCGATAGATGGCGCACATATTCCAATTCTGGCACCAGATCACCTAGTCATTGAGTACATTAATCGGAATGCCCATTGTGATCCTGGCAGACCCTGTCTACCCCTTACTGCCGTGGCTTGTAAAGCCGTACATGGGGCACCTTGACAGCAGCAAGGAGCGGTTCAACAACAGGCTGAGCAAGTGCAGAATGACTGTTGAGTGTGCTTTTGGCCGTTTTAAGGCCCGCTGGTGCTGCCTGTATGGGAGGCTGGACCTAGCCGATGACAATATTCCTATGCTTATAGCCGTGTGCTGTACGCTCCATATTTGTGAAGGGAAGGGTGAAAGCTTCACTCAGGACTGGACCACTGAGGCTCAGAGCCTGGAGGCTGAATTTGAACAGCCAGAGACCAGGGCTACTAGAGGGGTGTAGCGCAGGGCCATAAGGATCAGGGATGCCTTGAGGCAGCAATTTGAAGCTGAAAGCCACTAATATTTATTGCTATACTCGGGAGTGCAGTGCTTGTAATGCTAGGAGGTGATTGGTGCAGATGATGCTCTATGAAGGTTTAAGAAAATTGCCCGTTGCTTTGCAGGGCTCTGTTTGCTTTCAATTAATGGAATAAAGATTGCTTTCAAACCAAAACAATTCTTTTATTAAAAAACAACAACCGGAGGAGAGACAAACAAAAAAAGATATCAGCACTGAGGGGGATGGGGGAAGGGAGGGACCCAGGAGAAGGTGGGGTCCCAGGATGACTAAAGATTTGTGTATGTCCAGGTATCATATCCAACCTTCTCCTTTGGAATACAGTGCAGCGGGTACTGTACTTTAGCAGGGCTAAACTGTAGAAGGACAGGTGTTGTGCAGTGGGTACTGGGAGTCCGTAGTGCTGGACTGTGATGATGGAGGAGTTGAATGCAGCGGGTACAGACTGGAGCCAGGAGGTTGATAAGAGTGTGTCGGCGGTGTCTGGGGGGTGCATGGGAAAGAGTTTTGCGACAGCGGCTGCAGGGGAGGTTGGGCACGGTTTGCAGTGCTAGTAGCGCCTTGTGCTCCTTAAGAGCCGCTCTGTGGCTTCGTTCTGGCATGACATGTTCTTCTTTTGGTCCCTCTTCTCACTGTCCTGCCACTCCTTCAATTCTTGCTTTTTGGCCACAGAGTGCATCATGACATCACGCAGAAAGTCCTCTTCAGTTCCTCATGGCCGCTTTCTAATTTTGTGCAGCTGTTCAGCTGGCGATAACAAAGAGGGAGGCTGGGCTCTCTAGGTCATATCTGTGTAGCCAAAATGCAACATTTTACAGAAGCAGTATTGTTTGCAACACACAGACCACTGATTCAGTGTTTTAAAACACAGTCACTATTCACATACCTATCATTAACTGGCTGACCCCAGGCAAGCACACATGAGCCACAAGACCCCCAAAATGGTGAGTAACCACAGGGGCAGGGGAAATCAGTGTTCTGGGACCCACTGTACACTGGGCATGTGGCTCTTGGGGAGAGCCAGCACTGTAAGGGGGGGCCTTATAATCATTACTGTCCCCATATTTTCCACAGGCTGTTTTCATTATGGAAGATATCTCGCTGCTAAGGGTGAGCAGGGAATCAAGGAAGGGTCTTTTCCAAGTCTGCGGCATCTGCCCTGGCCCCTATGCAGCTCGCCTGTGTGCAGCAATGGTCCCTCCACCCCACCCCATTATGGCAGAGTGGTGCAGGAAAGTTACCCTTAATGGGGCAAGAAACAAAGCAGCTCTACCAAAGAACGTGCGGCAGTGGATTGCCCAGTATCTCCATGAGAGTTTCCTGGAGATCTCTGAGGCAGATTCCCGTGAAGTGAGGGAGACTTCTCTTTGTTAAGCTAAATAGATTGAGCTCAGTGAGTCTATCACTATAAGGCAGACTTGGCATGCAGTGGGAGACAAGCCTGCTTTCTGCAGCCCTCCTGCCCCCAAAAACTTGCTTCAGTGATTCCCAAAATGAAAGCCACTTACCAGGGTCTCCTCTCCTATTTGCATTTCACCAAGTTCCAACAGCTGTGACTGGCTAGCCACCTCTGGGGTCGAAAAGAGCTCCTGGCTGCATGCATTTCTGACCTCCGAGTCATCCTCTGCCTCTGGATCCTCCTTCCCCTCCACATCCTCATCCAAGATTTCTTCCTCTTGGCTTGGTCCACTCTCGACTGGCACATGAGCCACCGAAGTATCCACAGTGGTCTTCGCAGCAGAGGTGGGGTTGCCACCGAGTATCGCATCCAGCTCTTTGTAGAATCAGCAGCTCATGGGTGCAGCACCTTGTGGTAGGCATTCTGCAGCTCCTTCAGTTTGATCCTGCACTGCAGTGTGTCCAGGTCATGGCCCCTTTCTGTCATGCATCGTGAAATCTGACCGTAGGTATCCTGATTCCTACGGCTGGAGCATGTCCATCTGGAAATATATGCCGAGACCACTGCATGAGTCACCAAGCAAACAGGAAGGGGACTTTCAAAATTCCCAAGGAATTTAAGGGGTAGGGTTCATGGTTGGTCACCTGAGGGCAGGGCAGTAGAGTGCGAACTGATGACTAGAGAGGTGAGAACAGGCATTGTGGAACACCTCCTGGAGGCCAATCGCAGTGCTGTAATTGACCAGGGTGTCTACACTGGCACTGCGGCACTGTAGCCCTGGCACAGAAAGCTGTATGCCTCTCGTTGGGGTAGTTTTTGTACAGTGCTGCAATTGCACAGTTTTTGCACACTAAGTGGCATGGCAGTTGTGTTCACCTCGGGAGTTACAGCTCAGAAAGCTGCTTTACTGCACAGAAATTTGCCAGTGTAGGCAAAGCTTTAGTGTCTTATTCAGCTGGAAAATATGCATACTGATTTTTCTCCTGTTTCCAGGGATTAAATATAAATGTACCACTTCATGAAAATAACTGATGGTTTTTTACAGTTTCTCACTAGGTGATTGCTTCATCAAGCTTTGACTTACTATGAAAGTACTTTTCATTTATAACATTGATCCAGTCTACCCAGGCATTAAATCCACATATTCAAATTTGAATCAGAAAATCCCTAATGCCGTCAAGCTTGACCACAGCACTTAACAAATATTGATACTGTTGTGCTGTTGTGTACCCTTATGAAAAAATTTTCAGCAGTTTTTCCTGTATAGCATTCTTAAACAACAACAATGGAAAACAAAGATTAAAGTATCTTTAATGGAAATACAGACATTTAAAAGGAAAGTGACTTGATTGGTGAAAGCTGTTTAGAGATGTCTTGCACATATTACAGATAAGTAGGTATTGTGTTCTAAGGTAGCTAATTTCAATTTTGAGTGTTTATAAAATCTCATTACTGTAAAACACATAGTGGAGTTAGGTAACATCCATTAATATCAAACTCACTGGTGTGTTCTGGTAATAAAATGAATATCTGATAGAATGTTCTCAAAAGGTCACCACTATTTTGTTTCTTGCATAGTTTATTTAAGGAAGAGAAGAATTATGGTAAAAAGCTTGAAATTATTATAAATCTTGCATAAAATACCATCTTGGAAAATATGTGCCATGGATATGGTTAAGATGGATAGGTGCATGACCTATTCTAGTATCACTGAGGAGATCATTTGCAGTAATTATGAAGAAGGTGGTATCGCTTGTTATGAACCAGATTAATGAACATACTTATTTTTTACACTTGTAGTCTGTGTAGTACCATACAAAATTGAAATGGCATAGTTGAGTACTGCTGTCTTTTACGGGGACATCTAATGTGGCTGCTATTCTGTGTTGTGGTAGTGGGCATCAGTCAGATAGAATGCTGCCAGCTATGAAGGAATGTTTTCTTTACCCTCTTCAATGCAAGAGAAAGGATGACAATAGACTATTTGTATTTGCTTTTTGTCTATTACCTGGCAACAGACTACAAATTACTAAAATACTTGCGAACACTTCCTGAGCAAAAAAAAGAAGACTAAATTCATCACGATTCTTTTTCTGCCAATTATTTGTTCAATGTTGACAATAAGCCATATTCTTCATCAGTATAAATCCATTGACTCCATTTCACCAATTCTGTTAAATCAATGAAGGGAGAAAATTTACTAATGACTAGGAAAAATACTGAAGTTGCGATGGGAAACTTAGCAAGCATCACTTCCTTCATTGCAACTGATAAGATTTCCAGCACTAACACTTACCGACAGGAAAGAGTTAGTTTCTAGGCATCTCTAGCACATGTTACAGTGAGTGGCCTAATATATATGATATGCCTACTGAGAATAGTTTTTAAGTAGTTCAGTGTGTTATCTTAAAATGTTAATGGCCCACAACAGTTACTATTAAAGTATGCCTTAATTCCAAGTTATTTTTGTTATAGAGTATGTAGAAAGATTGCTGACCTTGACGCAATTTATTCACCCTCCCTAAACTGAGGTCACATGACATACAACATGCTTAACTTTTTTGCTGTGGAGCCCACAAAACTTTAAAATATAAGGATTTACAATATCCTTCATAGAGCTCCCAACAATCACTCTGCTATTTAGGATAACTGATCTAGTGGAATGAGCATGCAATGGGAAGTCCAGAGACCAAAGTTCATAGATTCCAAGAGTCCAAGCCAGAATGGGCCATTGTGTGATCATCTAGTCTGATTTCCTGTATAACACAGACCATAGAACTTCCTCAAAATAATTTCCAGAGTGTACCTCTGATAAAAATACCTAATCTTGATTTAAAGATTGCCAGTTATGGAGAATCTACCATGACCCTTGATAAACTGTTCTAATGATTAATTACACTCACTAGTAACAAATGTATGTCTTATTTTCTGCCCAAATTTGAGTAGCTTCCACTTCCAACCATCGGATCATGTTATACCTTTCTCTGCTAAATTGAAGAGTCATTATCAATTTTTTTCCCCATGTAGGCAATTATAGACCCTAGACTTGTCCTTCTCTTTGTTAAGCCAAATAGATTGAGCTCAGTGAGTCTATCACTATAAGGCAATGGTATTCAACCTGTGGTCCGCAGACACCTGGTGGTCCACGAAAGGTGACTATGAAAATAAAGTTTCAGATCCCAGAAAAGGCATTCCATTTTTCTGATCAATCAAAAGTGTGAATACCACCACCTATAGGTTAAAACATGGCAGTGTTGTTGTTACCATAGAAGCTCACAGTTTAGGGCCCTTTCTCATATTGCATCAAATGCCATGCTGAGCACATGCAGCATTTGTAGTTGAATTCTGTTCCGTCAGTTTTCAGTCTGACTTCTACAGTGGGGATCCACGGACCACAGGTTGAATTTCCTAAGGGGTCCACACCTCCATTAGAAATGTTTTAGGGGTCTGCAAATGAAAAAAGGTTGAAAACCACTGCTATAAGGCATGTTTTCTAATCCTTTAATCATTCCTGTGGCTCGTCCCTGAACCCTGCCAATTTATCAACATCCTTTTTGAAAGTTCTGTTCCTCACTACCACTGACATTCTGTGAACTTTGACAAGTCAGAAGCAGTCTGCTTCAGTTATCACATGTGTAAAATAAGGATAATATTAACTCAGCTCCCTACAGCTCTTTGACAACTATGGTGGAAGATGCCAGACAAGTCTGAAATATTATGACAATAAAGCGATGAGCAAGTCCTCTTACATTTTTACCTCCCTTTCTGTATCAATCTTAGAAAGAGACTCTCCTGCATTCTTTACTGCATTTTTTATTCGCAAGGCACATAGCCTGATTTATGCTTTCCACTGACCCACACTTCTGCCTTGCTGCAGAAGTAGATTTATGTGATACATGCTGCAATACTTTGAAACAACTATGCAAAAAAGCCAAAATAAAACACCAAAAATTCCTTATTAGTTAAAACAAAATATTTCAATGATGTAATTTTTTTAACAGACCACTTTGTATACAGACTCCTGTTCTTCTGGTTCAGTTTTTGCTTTTAGAAATAATAATAGAGACCCTCTGATTTCTCCTAGAGAGTCGCAAGCTATTATGACTAATATCCAAATAGATGGAAATCATGCTTTTTGTGTGTCTCTGCATTTTGACCTTTCTATCTCATCCTTTGCATCTAAATGATGTGCAAGTCTGGGCTAATTAGAGAATTCCCAGTGCTGTGTGATCATACAGAACCAGTAAGTAGGGAAATTGTGATCCCTAACTCATGATGTAATTAGTTTTATATGTATGAGTCAATATTCTGTGAAGAGATGGATTGTGATTAGCCTTTGCACAGAAATGCAGGGGACATCTAAGACACCTTCTAACCCTGGGCAACCTGGAATTGGAGTATGACTACACCAAGCTTTTTACTTTGAGATAATTGATTACCAATTAGCTTGGGGTAATTAACATGCTTGTAAATTTGATCCACACATTTGATCCAGATGGTATATGGTTTTTTTATTATTTTTTTTAACTGCAGGGCTGAAACTGCCTAAAATAGTCTAGTGAAGACAAGGCCTTACAAGGCCAATCTCAATAATAGTCTTTGTAAGTCACAGCTCAATATTTGCTTCTCAGGGAGAAATGCTTGAGAGGAATACCTTCTCTTGTTACCCCATACCAAAGGGTCAGGTCCACAGCCATTGACAAACCATGAAACTGTGGGAAGACACCTACTGTACCTAGCCATTTTGCAGTTATGCAGTAACTAGAACCTACCACATGTATACAAACACCTGTCAAAGACAGATCACACATCTGAAGGAAATACTGTTTCTTTGAGTAGTGTTCATATGGGTGCTCCAGTTGAGGTACACAGGCACCTTTAACTGGATATTTTTGATAGCAGTACTTGTTCAGCCTGCACACACACACTCTAGACTTCCTCGTGCACTGCACCAAGAATATACAGAACTGCGCAGGTTAACCGCCCTCAGTTCCTTCTCAACTGCCCTATGGCATTACATGGAGCATCCAGCATGCGCATGTCAACCTTAGACTGTAGCTTAGCCTTTAGGATTCTTTAGTTTTAGTTTAGTTCAGTCCAGAATGACATGCAGGTCCAGGATGCCTTCATCCTCTGTCCCAGCTTAGCTGTGAAGGGGACCTGGAAGAAATCTTTACATCACAGGAAATAATGGCCAGACTTATGAAGACAAAAAACACATCCCCAAGAAAAGATGCCATTCACTATGACTTCCTGAAAAAACAAGATCCAGGTTGCCTGGTACTAACTTCCATTTTCATCAAGTGCAAACAGTTCTGTCATACTGCCAGCTCCTGGAAGAAGTCTCTGATGGGTTGGAGACCCATCTCTCTCCGCTCCACCATGTACAAACTGTATGCCAGCTGCATTGCGGCTAGGATTATAGACTGGTCAATGAAGGGAGGGGTCATCAGCTCCATCCAGAAGGACATCATGTCTTGCAAAGACTGTTAGAAACACAACTTTGTCCTTCAAACTGCCATCGACATGGCCAGGAGGACATGGAGGCAATGTACCATAGCATGGCTCTATCTGGCTAATGCTTTTGGATCCATGCCCCACCAGCACATTTTTGTCATGCTCTAAGTGTATGGAGCCAGTTCTGTTTTGTATTGTTAAGAGGAACCCCTAGATATTGAACCCAGCTTCTGTTACTGCCGACACCATCTGGTAAAAGGGATACAATTATTTTTTTAAAGCTTGATTTGCTTCAAGGTTTATTTGTTTTGGCCAGTTGGGTTTTTTTGGGTGGAAGGCAATGTCAACAATGTGTCTGTCTTATGTTGGATACACCTTTTTGAGAAAGAAGGTTTTGTAGGGTTTCCTAAAGACAGTCAGGCTCTGAATTCACTTGATCTCCTTGGGAAACTTGTTCCATAGACACAGTATGCTCTTTGTCCTTTACAAAAGCATCCCACTGGAAGATTCTCTGCACCTTGAAGTCTTTAAACCATGATTTGAGGACTTCAATGGCTCAGACACAGGTTTGATACAGGGGTGGGTGGGTGAGATTCTGTGGCCTGCATTTTGCAGGAGGTCAGACTAGATGATCATAATGGTCCCTTCTGACCTTAAAGTCTATGATTCATGCTTAAATAGAAAGTCCTGGAAAATTGATCTTGCCCTGCAGGCTGCAGTCCTGAATACCAATGAGTTCCTGTAAAAAAAGCACTCCTGTACTGCAGGAATTTTTTAAGACTACAGGACTATAAACCAATTTCAAGCGTGCCTAAGTGACTTAGGAATCTAAGGCCAATTGAAGGTCAACAGGACTTAGGCTCCTGAGTCACTTTAAGTGCTTTTGAAAATGTTACCAAAAGACATTCCTTGGGTCCTTAGAAAAACATCAACAGTATAGGAATCACCTATGACTTTCATGGCTGAAATGTTAAGGCAGGATTCAGCAACCTATGGCACGTGCGCCAAAGGCGGCATGTGAGCTGATTTTCAGTGGCACTCTGCTGCCGGCCTGGGGTTCCATCCGCCGGCCCCGCTCAGCCCGCTGCCAGCCTGAAGTTCCGGCCACCGGCCCCCTGCAGCGCACTGCGTTTGATGTTGTATGTGCCATCTGTCACGATTTTTTTTTCCGCTGTGAGTTGAGAGGTACATTTGACAAAATGCCAGCTCCTAAGAAAGCAAAGTTAGATGTCTGTTCATTTCAGCCTTCTTGGACAGACACATTTGGATTATTCAGAAGAAGGACCGTGCTGTTTGTGCTTTCTGTTGTGAAAGTGTTGTTTGTCACACATCAGGTGTTCAACGACCCTTTGAAATTAAGCACAAGAAAACCTTTCTTGACGAAGCAGACGAGACTGAATCGATCAAAAAGGTAGTAGCAGGATGTGAGAAGCAAAGCAGTGTTTTTAAATGCTTAAGTGTAAGTAAAAAACAAGCTACAGAAGGAAGTTACAAGATTGCACAGTGCACTCCAAAAAATGGAAAGCCATTTATAGATGGGGAATATATAAAAGAAGTTTTTCTCAGCAGTTTGGAGGTTTTGTTCAATGATTTGCCAAATAAAGATACGATCGTATCTAGAATAAAAGAACTTCCTGTCTCTGCCAGAATAGTTGAGAGACGCATAAGCGAAATGGCAGAAAACATTAACGAAAAGCAGACTGCATTAAAAGACACAACAGTGTTTAGCGTTGCAGTTGATGAGAGTGTGGATATAAACGATGTTCCATATTTGGCAGTTGTTGCAAGCTATTGTGCTTCCGATGAAATCCAAGAGGAACTTCGTTGCCTAAAACCCCTGCATGGCACAACAAAGGGAGAAGATATAGTGGAAAGTTTTGTAAACCATTTTGAAGAATGAGGAGTTGACATCAGAAAAATATTTTGTGTGACAACAGATGGTGCTCCTGCAATGGTCGGAAAACAGAAGGGATTTGTAAAGTTACTTGAAGATCAAATTGGCTGCCTAACAGTCAAATTTCACTGTATCAAGAAAACCTGCATGCTAAAATGTCTAATTTAGAGCTTAATAATGTGATGAATACAGTGGTGTGAATTTCCTTGTTGCTCAATCTGCTTTGACTCTCAGACAGTTTCAAGCACTGCTAGAAGAGATGGACAATGCTTATAACAACATTCCACTTTACAGCAACATTCGGTGGCTAAGTCGTGGCAAGGTTTTCGTGCACTTTGTAAACTGTTTTGATGCAATCAAGGCTTTCTTGTCGGAAAAAGAATAAAACTACCCCAGAACTGGATGATGACAAATGGCTGTGTAAGCTCATGTTTCTAACTGACATCATTGCTCACCTAAATGAACTCAACCTCTGTCTCCAGGGTGCAGGGCAAATGGTTCTGGGTCTTTATGAAGCCTGGAAAGCATTTGTTGTAAAACTAGCAGTTTTTTCTCTGGATATTCGAACTTCGACTTTCTGCTACTTCCAACACATAAAAGAGCTATCGACACATTGCACTGTCAGTCTCAATGAGATTGGAATGTACATGCAAGAACTGGAATCAGAATTTTCTGACAGATTTCAAGATTTCCAGTGATTTGGCCCAATTCTTTCTTTTCTAATTAAACCTGAAAAGTTCAATGAAAGCGACTTGGATTTGTCTGTATTTCAGTGGATGGGTGTTGAAGATTTTGAAATGCAACTCATTCAGTTAAAAAACTCAGAATTGTGGGCATCAAAGTTTGGAGATCTGCGGAGTGCACTTGAAGCTACCGAGAGAGATCATGGGGCCTCTATTCTGACCTGCTGGACGTCCCTGCCAGTGAAATTTAACTATTTGAAGAAAATTGCGTTTGCAATGCTTTCAGCATTTGGATCCACATACCTGTGTGAACAGGCATTTTCACACATGAAATCTGTCCTCTGTCCCTCTCGGAGCCGGTTAACAACTGATCACTCAGAAGCCTGTGTGCAGCTTAAAGTATCCAAATAAGTACCAGACATTGGAAAACTCAGAAGGAAAAGCAAGGGCAAGGATCACACTAAACTGATAAGATCTGCATTTTAATTTAATTGTAAATGAAGCTTCTTCAACATTTTAAAAATCTTATTTACTTTACATACATCAGTAGTTTAGTTATATAATATAGACTTATAGAGAGAGACCTTCTAAAAATGTTAAAATGTATTACTGGCACGTGAAACCTTAAATTACAGTGAATAAATGAAGACTTAGCACACCACTTCTGAAAGGTTGCCGACCCCTGTGTTAAGAAATGAAATCTCCACCAAAGCTATGCAGGAAAAAAGACTTGCTTATTCCCATCAGGTAATTTCTCATTGTAACCTTTTCATATGAGAGAGACAAAGCAAATGAAGTGATACCTTATATTGGACCAACTTCTATTGGTGTAAGGATAAATTTTCAAGCTTCACGGAGCTCTTCTTCAAGTCCGAAGAAGGAAATCAGATAGAAACACAAGGTGGGACAGATTGTTATGCATAAGGGGTTCACACGCCTTGCAGGATACCACTTAAAATGAAGTGGGCAATTTACATGACTTTTCACATGAGACCGCCACAGCTGAAGTTTATACTGCGGTTCCTTGCTGTCTCAAAAGGGATTCTAGCTACACCTTTGCCAGCACCCTTTGAAAGGTGAAGAAACAGAATGCTATTATGTGACACATTTGCTAAACAATCTATAATTCTTTTATCATCTTCTGTCATCTGTCACAACCTTTAACTTTCTGGTTTCCCAGGAAATATCCCATGACCCATCACTTCAAAATCTCATCATAGCCCTTTCTATAGTTATATCTGAAATGGACAACCAGCTGAAATGGTAAATAAATAATCTAAGTAATGGAAATTGTGAGCATCTCAAGTCACGGTACATTACAGAGAATCTCATCAGTTAATGATATTGCATAATACAATTAAAAACCACTAGCATGAATAAAATTCCTAAGGAAGGACAGGCTTTATGTAGTACAGGGGATAATCTTCAAAACTGTAATAAATTGGTATTCTCTGAAATCATAAGATTACAGAACCAAATTCTGATTTTCCACTGGTTTGATATCCATTTATTGCTCTGGAGTTACTCCTTATTTACACTGGCATGAGATCAGAATCAAGACCATATATTTCCATAAAGTTAAATTGGACTTTAACTGACTTGTGCTCATATAAATGTATGCAAGATGTATACATGACCTAATGGCTAGTGCATTAAAGTATGGCTTAGGAGACCTGGGTTCTATTCCCAGCACTGTTACTGGGTGAGTCACCTGTATGACTTCACCTCTCTGTGTCTCAGGCTAGGTCTACACTACAGCGGAGGGGTCGACCTAAGATACGCAACTTCAGCTACGTGAATAGCGTAGCTGAAGTTGTGTATTTTAGGTCGACTTACCTGGCTGTGAGGACGGCGGCAAGTCGACCGCTGCCGCCTCTTGCCGCGGTGGATTTCCGGAGTCGACGGCAGAGCGATCAGGGATCGATTTTATCACGTCTTCACTAGACGCGATAAGTCGATCCCCAGTAGATCGATTGCTACCCGCCAATCCGGCGGGTAGTGAAGATGTGCCCTCAGTTTCTCCATTTGTAAAATGGGCTGTATCAATTGTGGAGGGCTCTGTATTGTGTGTGTGGGGGGAATTCTGTGGAGCAGGGCATCTGCACTGTATGTATGAGGGGCCTGTTTTAGGGGGGGAGGGATAGCTCAGTGGTTTGAGCATTAGCCTGCTAAACCTAGGGTTATGAGTTCAATCCTTGAGGGTGCCACTTAAGGATTTAGGGCAAAATCAGTACTTGGTCCTGATAGTGAAGGCAGGGGGCTGGACTCAATGACCTTTTGGGGTCCCTTCCAGTTCTAGGAGCTAGGATATCTCCATATATTATTTATATTATATTATTATAAATGATAGGAATATAGATAAATAGGAATCAATTAGCTGAATTCTCCCCTCTGTTACAATGGTGCTCTTCTCAGTGGGAGTTGCACGGGTATAAACAAGGGTAGAATTTTGAATACCATTTTAATTATTTTTTCCAAAACACTACACCTACACATTTGCAGAAAGAATAAATTCCATACAAATGTCCAGAGAAGGAGAATTCATTAAACTCATTCCGGGGATCAGCACTCAACCTGAGATTTTCTTCCCGCACCCTGTGCCCATGAGAGGTGGAAAGATTTGGGAGGTAGAGTTCAAAGTGGTCTTCAATTTAGACTTATGGTTTTCCTTTACGCTATATCTGAGCTGTCAGTGAGTCAGCTATTGTTTGTTTTGCAGATCACTTTCTCCAGCAATGGAAGAGGAGTTTATCTAATGGTCAGTGAGTGCTGCTAAGTGCACACATTACTCTTTTTCTTCTTAGTCTTCTTTTCTTAAACTTTGCACAAAGGCTCACACAAAGTTTTATTTTTAAATCACAATCCATATAAAGAAAAAATGTGAGAAAATCATTAGCTATGTGCAGAAAGTTTGCAAAAAGCAAATGAGACAGAGCTCATCAAAATATTCATTTTGAAATACTCATATGAGTTCCAGTGGATTCCATAATATTTGTAAAGCACCAAGAGATATGTGGATGGCAGATAAAATTATTTTTGCATTTATTATATTTTTATATGTTCAAAATATTAACTTCTTAACCCCTCCCCATCAACCTGTATTTTCCCCCAGTAAACCAAATTTGTAAGGAGATTCAAAGATATTTTACTAAGTATCAGCCTTTCACCTTTGGGATTGGTTGGCTCTTCACCTAAGCAATACCTGAGTTGAAAGGAGCTGAAAATCTTTCCACTGAGTCAAAAGGCAGACCCCCATTTCAAAGGATTCCCATGCTATTAAAGGCATATTGAGACACTGACAGCAGACTCCTTTACAGCATGGAGGACTTCATAAGTGCTGTATAGGTTCTGCTAGAGCAGTCCTGGGACTTTCATGAGGCTGCTGTGAATACGTTTGGGATGTGACAAAGCTGCTCAAGTGCTATATCACCATTCTCTAGAGTGCTGTAGTGTGACGTGGTGCTTTATGCAAAATACTGCTGAAATGGAACCTCTCAGACTTCTTGTTGACTGGGGGACTGAAACTGCTGCTCAGGCCCAATGTGTTAATCAGCATGCAACACACTGCCTTGAGGCTGCCCCTCCAAGACTCAGTATCTGCAAACAAGATATAAGCCCTAGTATTACTGACAGCTTTCACAGATTCTCTTGAAGATCAAGGGATATAGCAGATACTTTTGTTTTCAAGGTTCCATGTCTCAAATCCCATAAGGGGTGTGAATGTCTCATACTCTAAAAATGTGATCACTAGATCTGATATAACACTACTCTCATGACACTGATGGGCAGCGAGCTTGCTCAAAATACTAACTTCTGTGCTGCTGACAAAATTCTATGAATCTCTCCATGGTGCTGTATCCGCCCTGGACGTGTGTGTGATTCTTAGACATGCAGTTCCCTTGGATCTGCAGTGGCACAACTGGAACTAAAGTGTATTTAGAACTACTCAGATTGTGTTGCCAGAAGCTGATTATGTGCTTTTTCCCTGGGACCATTGTTTCAGCCTAGGACTTGATCAGGAGAAATTGCAGTGAAGAAAAATAGAATGTTAGTTGAAGTCCACCTTTTGAATGGCCATTACACAAAGTTAAACTATTTCCCCTTGCTTTCCCCACCCCCCTACAGTTCCTCACATCTTCTTGTCAAATTGCTCGAAATGGGCCATTTTCATGACCACTACAAACAGTTCTTTTTCTCTCCTGCTGATAATAGCTCACCTTAACTGATCGCTCTCCTTATAGTGTGTATGGTAACACCCATTGTTTCATGTTCTCTGTATATATATATATATATATATATATATATCTTCCTACTGTATTTTCCACTGCATGCATCCCACGAAGTGGGCTGTAGCCTATGAAAACTTATGCTCACATAAATTTGTTAGTCTCTAAGGTGCCACAAGTACTCCTGTTCTAGATGGAGGCAATATTTCATGTTTCATTATGAAGCACTTTTGAATTTAATATAATTTTGCAAATACGTAAGTTTCTGTATTAGAGGGTCATTTAAAGTATGCAATATGAATTAACCTGGCAAGGAACAGTCATTCTGTAGGGGATACAGTATTTAAAGATATGGAATGCTCTGTATTTTTCATCTGTTTAGCCATTTCTGTATTTTCCCATAGGAATTTCTGCTATTGACTATGCTTAGCTCAGACTCGTTTAAAATCTGTCCGAATAGGTGAGTAATGGATCCTGGCTTTTTAGTGCTATCTATTCATAAAGTACAACTCTTGTCACAGTGACACACTCTTTCCTTTACAGTACTTTGACTTGCCTCTTTCATGTGTTTTTTTTTAAACAAGTTCAGCATTGCTCTTTAGTAAAAGATCTTGGCTCTCCCTTCTAAGATGATTTCTATAAGCACATGTAGTCCACCCAGCCCTTTTTTTTAAAAAAAGCCCGTGTGTTGGTACTGCTTAGAAGCTGATGGAAAGGTATCCTGCTTTGGTATTAATTCCCTGATTGTCATGTTGTTCTTGTTCTGCAATCATGAACTTCAAGTGTTCACATTATAAGAAAAGTGTCTCTAAAAAAGGAAGGTAAGACTTCACTTGGTCACAAAAATAAATAGATAGTCAGTAAAACATAACAATACTCAAATCATAATCTGTGAAGGAAAGAAAATCAATAATTATGATAACATCTTTTTGGGAAAAGGAAAATTACTTTAGCAAATGCATATTTAATGACTTAGATAAGATAATTAGACATCTTCTACGGAACTGAAGGCAGTCACAACTGAGAGATCAAAGCTCATTTATAAAGTAATTAAGGCTCTAAAATGTAATTGCTGCCTTAAGGAAAACATTTTAAAATAAAGGCTTTGTATCAAACTTTTAGAATTCTCTTTCTCTAAGAAGCATAGGATATATGCATCACTCTAATCTGATCCTGCAAAATGGGACTGGAAATCTGATAAGAACAGATTTTCTTGCAAGATTTCTGGTACCAGCTGTTTTTGTTAGAGCAAGATATACCATGAACTCCATTCTTGTCGGGAAATTTCAGTGCCACTTCTGATTTTGACTGAAATAAGGAAGTGCAAAAACTGAACTGTACCTCATCTGATCTGTGCAGAGAGGAGTATTCAACTTTTTCTGTACCACTGTCCTCCCCACTACCCTGGATCCAACAGAGGCCCGTCACAGGCTCTGCACAATGAAAGAGAGAAAAATGGGCTGTACCAGTGGGTTAGACAGAGAAAAGACGACTTTGCCCCCTCCCTGGCCTAATGCATACCAAGGCCAGATTAATTTATCTGCAGAGTTTCCCCATTTGGATCTCTAGGGGCTGCAGTAGCCAGGGTGAATCCATGCTAGAGCAACTCAAATGGAGCCTCACTGCCAGGTACATGCAGGGCTGGTAAAACAGACAAACCAGTGCAGAGGTGGAGACCTTCTATGGCTCTGCCAAGTTTTAAGGCAGGGCCATGGCTTTTACCACGTGGGAAGAGATGTGGGGAACATTCCCTCTCTCCCCTGACAGGGAAATGTTGGGTTTCTCCATTAAGAAATCCTTGCAGAGACTTCCTACTAACTGCTCCCTCTCTTGAGTTAACATGGGAAGGAATGTGTGAGCCAGAGATTCCAATCTATGAAGAGTGTTTTCCCAGCTTTGAGGATGATTGGGGCCATATAAATATGAATATCTAAATAGCTTTTATAGTTATGAGTGGACATCAAGTAGCCTTTTAGCCTCATCAGCTGATTTTAGTTTGATAACTACTCCAGAAAGACAACCATAAAAAACTACTTCTTAGTAAAAAGAACAAACACCATGAAGTCACCAGGTATCTAATATTCCCATTTAAAGAAAAAAACATTGTGGATATGGTTCAGTTCTTCATTTGAGCCATATCTATGTTACTATCAGTGCAGAGATTATTATATGGAGATCACCTTTAAAAAGAGAGTGAGTTAGACATCAGTGCGCTCTACATACATGCTTAATGAGATGTCTGAAACAGAAATATGCTACTTATTTAAAAAGATATGAGTGGAAAGACTGGTGGTATAGGCACTGTCCTAGGACTCAGGAGATCTGGATTCTCTTCCTTGATTTTACACATCCTTTACACATAACAGTGCTTAGCAATTTAAAAAAATCAGTGAAGGATGAGAAGTAAAGAATACTGTATCCTATTGCCACTGCAGGGGGAATTTTGGTAAATGGCAGCATAGAATAGAGAATTGGATAAAACCCCCACAACACTGACTTGGAGCCTTGAGCTGGCTCATTTCTGAATTGCTTGACTTGGAATACAAGAATCCCTTTGGCTGATATCCTGGCCTGCATCGGATGGAGTAATGCAACCTGACACCCTGCTACTAATGTATTTTTCAACTCTCCTTTTAACCCTTCACTCATTTTTTTTTTATTCTATAAAGTATTGCGGGAGAGGTGATAGAGTTGAAAAAGTGAGACAGAAGGTGTGGAAGGATAATAAAACATAAGGATGATGGGAGAAGAGTTGAAGATGGAAACAAATCAGAGATGGACGAAAATAGAGAAGGGATAGAAATAGGCAAAACACACCATTCTTTAAAATTTTTATACATAATCACACAGGCCCCAATTCAGCAAAGCTCTTAAGCACGTGCTTAAGTTCATTACTACTCAACAAGAACTTAAACACTTTAAGTTAAGCATATGCTTAAATGCTTTGTTGAAGCAGGGTCATGATGAAGATTGTAGTTGTTTTTTTAATAATATACCTCTTGAACAACCACTTCATTTTCTGTGGGGTAAGTGTTCTTCCCTAGCTAACTTCAGTGCTGACATCTCATGAGACCTTCTGTATGCTCATCATTATATTTTCAGTCTTTAGGGACACAAGATTTATGAAATGACAAGTCATGTGTGATGTGACAGCTGTATTTACACCTGAAGTAACAGTTTTGAACCAATTTGTTTGTGAATCCCATAAGAGTTATCATTCTACAATAACATCGGTTTCACACGAGCCTCTAATATGAACCCTATCTAGAGCTTTATGGAAGATTACATCTCAACATGTGTGAAAAACTGGCTATATGCGATTGTTATCAGTATCTATGCAGTTTAGGTTACTATACAACATTTACCATTTTTCTCTTGATTATTTTTTTGATTAAAATGCCCTTCTACTGCACACAAGCTCCGTCTACTGCCAAGAGATTTTATTGGTTACCGCTTCCTGGCTTTCAACGTGTTAAAAGAAGCTTGACCATATTGTTAAATGACTCTGTTAGCTCTCTAAGTCATATTAGGATCCAGATCAAAATTGCCTTTCCTTATTTTAAGAGCCCTCAGTGGACTTCCACCAATTTCCTTTGCAGATTCTCTTTTCCCTTTCCTGTTCCATCCCCTTTTCTAAAACACCAGCCTCCTTTCTGTCATGTCATATAATTTTGCTACTTTTGCTGAGAGAGCCTTCTCCTCTGCAATTTCTGCCATCTAAAAGAGCCTTTCTTTGCTTTTTTGCAACATTGACTGCCAACCTCTTTTAAAATCCCATCTGAAAACAACTACATATCCTTTGTTTATACTTCTTATTGCCTTTCTCTCGCTGCTATGAATTATTTGTATCATGTATTTAACTCTGTATTTTGGGATATCATTTGTATAGATACTATAAAAATAAATTGTTTTCAATTGTATCGTTCTTCATTGCCAAAAGTCAACATCTTTTAATTAAGATGTGAAGACATTAAAGTCTCCTAACAGCAAAAACATCAAAGAAAAAATATGTGCTACTGATAGCCAGTATAATGCATATTGGACAAAGAAGAAGTGAATAATTAAAAACAAATAGCCCACCTCCCTCCCCAGTACAATATTAATTCCAGCAAGCACTGCAGTCTGAATGTTATCATGTACTTTCAGCTGCAATAAACATGCAGCTTCAGTAGACTATGGTGTAGCCTTGCCATCCTATTAATGTTAGTTGTGTGCAGAGTGACTTTTCCAACATTTTCCACTTAAACCTTCAAATGTAAGCCAATTAAACCTATTTACATTTATAGGAGTCCTTGCCACGCTTCAGAAAAAAGCACAAGGAGAGAAAAGAACAAACAAGAGTCGCAATTTACCTATTTGTACTTAGACAGCTCCTTTCACGGTTCATTTAACTCCCAAATATTGAAGGTTATGCAGTATAATTCTAATGGAAGTTGATTCACTGTTCATTGAAAATGTTCTGGGAAAGTCTCCAAAAGGGTTGAAGTAGAATAGATTTGGTCTCCTTTCTGTATGGAATTGAGATACTAATTCTAGTGAGGAAAGTTCTAATAAAATAAGTTCAAACTGGAAGCACTGCCTGTTGTCAATTTCATATGCACTTTCCTATCATCACATCTGCTATCTGAAATCCCCATTTCACAATACTAGGTGGCTTTGACAGAATGCATGAGTGCAAGCTTGTCTCCAGTGAATGAGAATTTAGCTTCCTCATACTGTGGAACAGGTACTCAAAGAAATGGCAGTAAAAGTGGATGCTAGGACTAGAATTTCACCCAGCTACCCCTGTATTGAGCCCAATACCTTGTTTGACTAAAGCACATTTTCTGGTCTTGATTTGAAGACATCAAGACATGGAGAATCCACTGCTTCCCTTGGTAGTTTGTTCCAGTGGTTAATCACCCTCACTTGTAAAAATCTGTGCCTTATTTCCAATTTGAATGTGTCTGGTTTTACCTTCTAGTCATTGTTTCTTGTTATATCTTTCTTTGCTAGATTAAAGAGCCTTTTAGTACCTGGTAGTTTCTCCCTCCGAAGGTACTTATACGCTGTAATCAAGCCACCTCTGAATCATCTTTTTGATAAGATAAACAGATTTTGCTCATTCAGTCTCTCACCATAAGGTATTTTCTCCAGCTCTCAAATAATTTGTGAGACTCTTCTCTGCTCCCACTCCAATTTTTCAACATCCATTTAAAATAATATAATGAAAGTTAAATAAAAAATAAAAAATCAAAAGTGGACACAGTATTCCATTATTGCTTATAATGCCATATACCGGGGTAAAAATCACCTCCTTACTCCTACTTTCTACTCCTCTGTTCATACATCCAACGTTCCTGTTAACTTTGCTACAACATTGAACTGGGAGCTCATGTTGCGTTGTTTGTCCATTAGGACACCTAAATCCTTTTCAGAATCACTGCTTTCCGGGATACAGTCCCCACATGCTGTGGTGTGTCCTGCATTCTTTGTACCTTGATATATGACCTTGCATTTTGTTTGAATGAGCCCAGGTTACCAAGAGATCCAGATTGTTCTGTCTGTGACTGCCCTGTCATCCTCATTATTTATCACTCCACCAATCTTTGGGTTATCCACAGATTTTATCAGCAGTGATTTTGTATTTACTTTACAGATCATTGATACAAAGATTGAAGAGCATCTGGCGTAATACCAATCCTCGCAGAAACCGCTAGAAACACCCCCTTTCATTCATGATTCCCCGTTGACAACTACTTTTTGAGATCTATCAGTTACCCAGTTACTAATCCATTTAACACGATTTATTGACACTGTCTAGTGCTATTTTTTTTTAAATAAGAATGTGGTGTGGTAGCAATTCAAATGCCTTCAAAAGTCTATTACATCTGTGCAGCTACCTTTACCAATTAAGCTTGTAAGTGCCTCAAAAAAACAAATCCGGTTTGCTTGCAATGACCTATTTTCTATAAAATCGTGTTGATCAGCACCAATTATAGTCCTATCCTCCAATTTCTTTATTAATTGAGTCCCATATTAGCTTTTCCATTATTTTGCCTTGGATTGAGGTCAGTTGCTCCAGCTTAGCCCGCTTGCCCTTTTTGAATACTGACATAATGTAAGAACTTTTCTGGTTTGAAATGAAAGCCATTTTCATGACTTGCTCAACCTATATTTTGATCTTCTAGGAAATTAACATTTTGTTTATTAGGTTTACACATAATGCCTTCTTTGGACTTCAGTAAGTCCACACTAGGTTTAACCTTGGACTATGTCATATTGATGGTTTGCAATGTGGTGTATCTAGAGCAGCACATTATGACTCCAGGGAACTTATTCTTGACACTACAATTGACTTGTGTGACATTAGATTAGGGTTACCATATTCAAACATTTAAAAAATAGGACACTCCACGGGGCCCCTGGCCCCACCCCTTCCCCACCCTGGCCCCGCCCCAACTCCGCCCCTTCCCCAAAGTCCCTGTCCCAACTCTGCCCCCTCCTCTGAGCACCCCGCATTCCCCCTCCTCCCTCCCACTCTGATCTTGGTTGGGGGTTGCTAAGTGCTTCCCTGCTCCCCACTCGCCCTGCAGCCCCTGCACCCCCTCGCCCCTGCAGCCTCTGCACCCCCCGCCTGCCCTGCCCCTGCAGCCTCTATGCCCCTGCCTGCCCTGCTCCCCACTCGCCCTGCAGCCCCTGCACCCCCCCGCCCCTGCAGCCTCTGCACCCCCCGCCTGCCCTGCCCCTGCAGCCTCTATGCCCCTGCCTGCCCTGCTCCCCACTCGCCCTGCAGCCCCTGCACCCCCTTGCCCCTGCAGCCTCTGCACCCCCCGCCTGCCCTGCCCCTGCAGCCTCTATGCCCCTGCCTGCCCTGCTCCCCACTCGCCCTGCAGCCCCTGCACCCCCTCGCCCCTGCAGCCTCTGCACCCCCCGCCTGCCCTGCCCCTGCATCCTCTATGCCCCTGCCTGCCCTGCTCCTCCTCACCCTGCAGCCTCTGCACCCCCCCCGCCTGCCCTGCTCCCCCCCTCACCCGGCAGAGGGAGAGCTGCGGGCTCCACGTGGACCCAAACACTGTGCCGCGCTGCTCTGCGAGGGAGGAGGGAGTGGGGGAGGGACTCTGGCTGCTAGAGGCCCCAGTGGCTGCGAGCAGCTTTCAATCAGGCCCAGCTGTCCAATCAGCCGCGCCGCACTCTGCATGAGGGGAAGGGGGAAATCCCGGACATTTCTACTTTATTAGAAATCCCCCCTGGACGGCCATTTAAAGCTGAAAAAGCCGGACATGTCTGGGGAAACCCGGACGGATGGTAACCCTACATTAGATAAGTCTCTTGAATTGCTCTTTGTGCCTGTTTTCTCTGTATATAAAACAGCTAGAGTAACACTTATGTGCCTTCCTGGGGGACTGGCCCTGCAGACTGACAGACTACTAAAGAATGGAAAAGTACAATACACAGGAAACAAATCCTAACAGTTACAGCATTTTGTACACCAAATCCCCAGTTGTAGAAAATCTGCAAGAAAGGGTATATCAGCAGCAGGGACAAGTGACCACTGCTTTGATGGGAGCCCAGAGTTGGACAATATAAACTAGAAAAATGTTTGGGGCTGACTTGAGAGGGTGCACACAAATGTTGGCTGGAGGATGCACTGAGTTTCCTGGGGAGACCAGAAAATGCTTTGTAACTGCTTTGGTAGAAACTGGGGAGAGGAAAGTAGCACAAATGCCATGTGTTTTGTCACACCACAAGAGGTGCAGTTGTTCCCACTAGTGCAGGAGTGAATGTATCCCAAGAAGTGCCTGTATAATGGGGCGATAGCAAGATACTGGGAGACAGCAGGTGTCTGTGAGGTGGGAAAACACTTCTCTGTTCTGCACTGAGAGGAAAGTGAATTCACTGGCCTTGATAACACTGGGGAGAAATCTATTGATGCAAGACAGTTACTAACTCTGCTCACCTGCCCTTTGAGCATGCTAGTGAGGGTTCATGGGATATGCTGTCTGGCCCTGACCTTATTCATTCTGTAACCGAGTCCCCTGCGGTTCTTCCCCCAGATGGTGAGAGATCCTGACTGCACCCAGTTATTTGCATTGGGTGGCTCCAGCACAGGCCTCAGTTCCTTACCTACTGGCAAAGGGGCCCTGCCCTTTGTGGGCCAAATTAAGTCTCTCTGGATGGAGTGATCAAAAGGAAAGTCACATATCTCAATGCATTCAACTTCTTCCCAGGACCCATCAAAAGTGTGTGTGGGGGGGAGGAAGTTCACAGTGCTGCCAATAATACAGTGCCCACATAGTGTGTTTTGAGATATCTCCCTGCTAGGCTGCTGAGTCAGGCTTAGTCTGTCTGGCTCGCCCTGGGAGCTTGCTGCACTCTCTGTAGGGTCCAGCTGAAGGTCTCCGGGCTCAGAGTTCCCGCCATAGCTTCAGGAGTCACTTTTGCAGTTTGCTGCTTAGGTCCATCACTGCCACACACCCCTTCATGCTGACCGCAGTTTCCTCCCTATTATACATGATTGATAGAGCCAGCTCCACCCCCAGGACCTCTCTGGCACCTTCCTCATCCATGTGGAGTCCACACACCCCATTGCACACCCAGCTTAAGTGCTCATAGGTGCTGTGAGACTTCATTTCACTCACTCAGGCTGGGAGAAGAAGAGCCCCCTAGTGGCCAGAGTATAGCTTAATAGTTTCTCCTCCCTTGTCTCACTCAGCTAACTTGTCACTCATAACTGCCATAGAATCTTTGGGCATCAGCATTCCATCTGACAGCTCCCCACAACAATCTGCACCCACTGCCATGGAATCTTTAAGCATCAGCATTCCATCCAAAAGCCCCTTTTTCCCTTTCAGAACTCCCCAGACTCCCGTTAAGCAAAAGGGAGAATTTCATCCTCCCCCTTGCTACCTTTTTTTCTCTTTAATCTTATTCCTCTATTCCTCTTTTTTCCTTTACTCTCCCTCCTTCCTACCCACACTTATTGGCTGTGAATGAAGGATGATAGAGGTTCAATATAAGGGTAAGGCAATAGCACTGACCTAATGAAATGTATTTAACCCCTCCCATTGCCCCTGCACATCAGCTTAGGAAGTTACACTTTCAAAGGGACATACTTGAATAAAGGAGACTGCTTGTGTACTCATTTAGCAATTTCTAGGGGGCTCCCACCAAAGAAAATGGCTTGATGCCTCATCTCTGTGTTTGGAGGACTTTTTTGTAATGACTTCTAGATGTTCTGATCCCTAGCAACTTCATTAATATGGAACAAGAACTTAATTTAGCGCTTCTCAATTTGCTTCAAAGGGACTGATTGTTCAATTTAAAAACTATATTATGAATGGCCACAATTCCTCTACTCCTTTGATGACACATTATCTATAAAGGAGCTGATTCTTTCATTTATCTGTTATTATCCCTCTTTTGAATTCCTCTAGAGTGCTATTTGACATTTAGAATGTACTTTTTCACTTGTTTAATTTCTTCTTCAGTTTTGCATATCCATCTTGCATTTCCATTCAAATTCTTACCTTTTTATTAGTGCTCTGGTTTTGGTTTGCTTGTTCGTTTGATTGTGGTTTTGGTTGTTGATTGATAGCACAAGAAGAGTTCTCTGTTGCTGTGTGGTAGCCAGTTCAGGAGAGACATTACCATGTGTTGGGTAGAGCACAGCGCTGGGAGCCATGTATCCTGAGTTCTGCTCCTGACGCTACACTGATTTGTGTTAGGTAAGCCATATAACATCTTTGTTGCTAAATTTTCCCCATTAGTAAATCAAGGATAAAAATACTAATCTTATAGAAAGCCTGGAAATATAAATTTGTTAATGTTTGCACAGTGCTTGAAAACTGTCACCATATTTAATACAAAAAGGCTCAGGATTCATCAAGGGTCATTAGTGACCCAACAGGCAGCTGCAGCTAAGTACAGCTGAATATTAGGATAAAGATTACTTCACTTCCATAGAAAAAAATTGGATACTTCTTACACCTTACCCACCAAATGCATCTGAAATGACGACCTCAAGGTTAGTGCATTGATATTTTGGGATGAGATATTTAAATTGATAGGATCATGAGAAGCACAA